>NW_027490054.1:2500-302500 GCF_041146795.1 Maylandia zebra
GGAAAGGAAAGGATAGGGTTAAGCCAAAGAAAGTAGAGTAAGAAAACTAAACAGAAAACCAAAAAAGGAAAAACACAAAGCACCGTAGGGAGGAGTCAAAAAAGCCTATAAAAGGAGGGGCAGAGAGAAGTCTCCTTTATTTGAATTTGGCCACTGATGCATGAGCACAGCCTGAAGAAGGCACAACACTGCCGAAAGCTAGCGCAAGCCATGCATCACCAAATAAAAATGTTTTGTTTGTTATTTTAGTTTGTTATTTTAGTTTGTTATTTTTGGGGGAGGTTTATTTAAATTTTATTCATTTTCATGTTTGTTTATGGCCTAAAAAACAAATTTAAAACCTAAAATTCGGATTTCATGAAAAACAACACGGAGACGAAAATCATTGGAAAAATATAAACTTTATTAAAAGCACAATTAAAAAACAGTTGATTAAAAAACTTTAATGCAATTTAAAAACAATTTCAAAATACCTGTAAGAAAAGCAAAATTAATACAATTTGATTAAAAACAACAATAATACAATTTGATTAAAAACAACAATAATAAAAATACGGTACTTACCTGGAAGCCTAAAATTAGGAAGGTACTTACCTGAATTTGGACCTGGAGAGTGACGGGACACGGAAGACGGGGTGGCGATAACGTGGTGGGCCACGGGAAGGGTCACGGTATGGCCCGTGCACCACTCCTGCCCTCCTCGTGCAGGGAGGAGTTTCTTTCCCCTTACCTAGCCCATCCCCCTCCCCCTTTCCCCCCATCCCCACTATTTTGTTAAATACTTGGTAAAAAAATATGTAAAAAAATATGTAACACAATAAATAAATAAATAAATAATTACTTGTCATGAATGTGTAAATATTGAGTTTAAAAACTTGTGTGTAAATAGTAATTTTATTTTATATATATGCGCCACCATTTAGTTCATATCAGTTCATATGGTGTAGGTTTAATTCATTAAAATCCTGTGGGTAAGGTTTAAAAACGTTTACAATCATTTGTACTGTGGGGTTTTCTTTTTCTTTTTCTTTTCTTTTTCTTTTGGAGCCAGAGCTTATTTAAGGGATGAGCCTGCAGGCCAGGCTCATTCTTTCGCTGCCCTTCGACGAAGGCAGTCGCTTTTTCTGCAGCAGATGTATTTCAGTTAGTTTTGAGTGTGCCCAGGCCTGAAGAAGACCACGTTTGGTCGAAACGTCGCCACAGTGGCACACGATTAGTTCTTTTTGAACCCTTTTCAGGGAATTTTTAGTTTTTTGAACCCTTTTCTGGGCATTTTTCGTTTTTAAGAGTTTTATTCTCTTTTTTGATTTTTATTTTTTCTTTTTCTAAAAAATAAAAAACTAAAAAAAAGTAAAAAACACAAAAAGCAACAAAAAAATATTGAAAAACTTTACTTAAGCCCTCCATCATGGCTGATGAGGGGTGGCAGCAGGTCCGCTATGGGAGGAGGGGTCGCTCCCGTATGCGGCCCGATACTTATCGACCCCAATCTCGAGACCAGGACCGGTTTTTTTGGACCGGGGAGGGAGGGGCCCAGGAGGGAAGGACCGTGCATTTCTCGGTCCCCCCCAGGGGGACGGAGCCATAACCAATGTCCTACCCGTTTAAATTCATTTTTACTGTGGGGTTTTCTTTTTCTTTTTCTTTTTCTTTTTGCTGAAATTTCAGAAGCCGTTGGGGCGGAGCCAGAGCCTATTTAAGGGGTGAGCCTGCAGGCCAGGCTCATTTTTTTGCTGCCCTTCGACGACGACAGTCGCTTTTTCTGCAGCGGGCTTATTTTAGTTTTGAGTGTGCCCAGGCCTGAAGAAGACCACAATTGGTCGAAACGTCGCCACAGTGGCACACGCTTAGTTTTTTTTTGAACCCTTTTCAGGACTTTTTAGTTTTTTGAACCCTTTTCGGGGCATTTTTGGTTTTTAAGAGTTTTATTCTCCTTTTTGATTTTTCTAAAAAATAAAAAACTTAAAAAAATAATTAAAAAAACATAAAAAACAACAAAAAAATATTGAAAAAACTTTACTTAGCCCTCTATCATGTCTGATGAAGGGTGGCAGCAGGTCCGCTATGGGAGGAGGGGTCGCTCCTGTATGCGGCCCGACACTTATCGACCCCAATCTCGTGACCAGGACTGGTTTTTTTGGGACCGGGGAGGGAGGGGCCCAGGAGGGAAGGACCGTGCATTTCTCGGTCCCCCCCAGGGGGGACGGAGCCATAACCAATGTCCTAACCCCAGCCCTGTATGTTAGCCCTAACCCTAACCACTTTATCCCCACCTCCTGGCCCTCGGTATATGTTATTTAATAAAGGGGGTCTTAATTAGTGAGGAATTGGAAAATTGGCTTAAAAATTCTAAAAACCAGGGTTCATATAATTTATTAGCACAATTCATAGGGTTTGCAAGACTATTTACAGTTAAAAATGGATTAAAAAACAAATTGGGAATAAAAACAGTGATTAAATTAATTTGGCTTTAAAATTCATTAACAGTAATTTCATGGAGTGCAAATAGGTTCTTGTTGGCTAAAAAACAGTTAAAATGTAATGTAGATTAAAAAATAAAGACCAAATTCATTTTTACCGAACAAAAGTTAAAAAAGACGAATGGGATTTTACACAGCCGAGGGGAGAATATAAAAGGCGGAGCTCACACAGGAGCTCATTTTCCACTCGGCACTCGATGGGAGCACATCTCTGCCAGTCCAACTGTTGCCAGCTAACCTAGCTTACAGTTTTCTGTGTGCCACACCTGAAGAAGACCGTGTACGGTCGAAACGTTGTGTTTTTTGTGTTTATTTTTGAATAAACAGTTTTTTTTGGCACACCTTCTTTTGTTGTTTACTGTTTTTACGTGATTTTTTCCTTTCCACATTTTGGAAAGCGTTTTTTTGTTCACATTAAGATTAAATAAATATTTTTTGAAGCACATTTAATTTTTTGGAAAAAAGAAAAAAGACAAAAAAATTCTGGACGCCATGGACGATGGCTGGACGGTGGTGCGCTATGGCCGCCGCCGCCAACGTGACCGCCAAGTCTTCTGGGACGGGTACGGAGGGCCGCAGGGAGGGATGGACCGTGCACGCTCCTTTTCCTTTCGGAGAAGGGATTATTTTCCTCACCCTAACCCTAACCCCTAACCCCATTCCGGAACTCTGAACATTCCGGAATTCCGAACATTCCGGAACCTTGGTGCATTCCGGAACTCTGAACATTCCGGAACTCTGAACATTCCGGAACCTTGGTGCATTCCGGAACTCTGAACATTCCGGAATTCCGAACATTCCGGAATTCCGAACATTCCGGAACCTTGGTGCATTCCGGAACTCTGAACATTCCGGAACTCTGAACATTCCGGAACCTTGGTGCATTCCGGAACCTTGGTGCATTCCGGAACCTTGGTGCATTCCGGAACTCTGAACATTCCGGAACTCTGAACATTCCGGAATTCCGAACATTCCGGAACCTTGGTGCATTCCGGAACCTTGGTGCATTCCGGAACTCTGAACATTCCGGAACTCTGAACATTCCGGAACCTTGGTGCATTCCGGAACCTTGGTGCATTCGGAACTCTGAACATTCCGGAACTCTGAACATTCCGGAATTCCGAACATTCCGGAACCTTGGTGCATTCCGGAACTCTGAACATTCCGGAATTCCGAACATTCCGGAACCTTGGTGCATTCCGGAACTCTGAACATTCCGGAACTCTGAACATTCCGGAATTCCGAACATTCCGGAACCTTGGTGCATTCCGGAACTCTGAACATTCCGGAACTCTGAACATTCCGGAATTCCGAACATTCCGGAATTCCGAACATTCCGGAACCTTGGTGCATTCCGGAACCTTGGTGCATTCCGGAACTCTGAACATTCCGGAATTCCGAACATTCCGGAATTCCGAACATTCCGGAACCTTGGTGCATTCCGGAACTCTGAACATTCCGGAACTCTGAACATTCCGGAACCTTGGTGCATTCCGGAACCTTGGTGCATTCCGGAACCTTGGTGCATTCCGGAACTCTGAACATTCCGGAACTCTGAACATTCCGGAATTCCGAACATTCCGGAACCTTGGTGCATTCCGGAACCTTGGTGCATTCCGGAACTCTGAACATTCCGGAACTCTGAACATTCCGGAATTCCGAACATTCCGGAACCTTGGTGCATTCCGGAACTCTGAACATTCCGGAACTCTGAACATTCCGGAATTCCGAACATTCCGGAACCTTGGTGCATTCCGGAACTCTGAACATTCCGGAATTCCGAACATTCCGGAACCTTGGTGCATTCCGGAACTCTGAACATTCCGGAACTCTGAACATTCCGGAATTCCGAACATTCCGGAACCTTGGTGCATTCCGGAACTCTGAACATTCCGGAATTCAGAACATTCCGGAATTCCGAACATTCCGGAACCTTGGTGCATTACGGAATTCCGAACATTCCGGAACCTTGGTGCATTCCGGAACTCTGAACATTCCGGAACTCTGAACATTCCGGAATTCCGAACATTCCGGAATTCCGAACATTCCGGAATTCCGAACATTCCGGAATTCCGAACATTCCGGAACCTTGGTGCATTCCGGAACTCTGAACATTCCGGAACTCTGAACATTCCGGAACCTTGGTGCATTCCGGAACCTTGGTGCATTCCGGAACTCTGAACATTCCGGAACTCTGAACATTCCGGAATTCCGAACATTCCGGAACCTTGGTGCATTCCGGAACTCTGAACATTCCGGAATTCAGAAAATTCCGGAGTTCCGAACATTCCGGAACCTTGGTGCATTCCGGAACTCTGAACATTCCGGAATTCCGAACATTCCGGAACCTTGGTGCATTCCGGAATTCCGAACATTCCGGAACCTTGGTGCATTCCGGAACTCTGAACATTCCGGAACTCTGAACATTCCGGAACCTTGGTGCATTCCGGAACCTTGGTGCATTCCGGAACCTTGGTGCATTCCAGAACTCTGAACATTCCGGAACTCTGAACATTCCGGAATTCCGAACATTCCGGAACCTTGGTGCATTCCGGAACTCTGAACATTCTGGAATTCAGAACATTCCGGAATTCCGAACATTCCGGAACCTTGGTGCATTACGGAATTCCGAACATTCCGGAACCTTGGTGCATTCCGGAACTCTGAACATTCCGGAACTCTGAACATTCCGGAATTCCGAACATTCCGGAATTCCGAACATTCCGGAACCTTGGTGCATTCCGGAACTCTGAACATTCCGGAATTCCGAACATTCCGGAACCTTGGTGCATTCCGGAATTCCGAACATTCCGGAACCTTGGTGCATTCCGGAACTCTGAACATTCCGGAACTCTGAACATTCCGGAATTCCGAACATTCCGGAACCTTGGTGCATTCCGGAACTCTGAACATTCCGGAATTCCGAACATTCCGGAACCTTGGTGCATTCCGGAACCTTGGTGCATTCCGGAACTCTGAACATTCCGGAATTCCGAACATTCCGGAACCTAGGTGCATTCCGGAACCTTGGTGCATTCCGGAACTCTGAACATTCCGGAATTCCGAACATTCCGGAATTCCGAACATTCCGGAACCTTGGTGCATTCCGGAACTCTGAACATTCCGGAATTCCGAACATTCCGGACCTCTGAACATTCCGGAATTCCGAACATTCCGGAATTCCGAACATTCCGGAACCTTGGTGCATTCCGGAACTCTGAACATTCCGGAATTCAGAAAATTCCGGAGTTCCGAACATTCCGGAACCTTGGTGCATTCCGGAACTCTGAACATTCCGGAATTCCGAACATTCCGGAACCTTGGTGCATTCCGGAATTCCGAACATTCCGGAACCTTGGTGCATTCCGGAACCTTGGTGCATTCCGGAACTCTGAACATTCCGGAACCTTGGTGCATTCCGGAACCTTGGTGCACTCCGGAACCTTGGTGCATTCCAGAACTCTGAACATTCCGGAACTCTGAACATTCCGGAATTCCGAACATTCCGGAACCTTGGTGCATTCCGGAACTCTGAACATTCCGGAATTCAGAACATTCCGGAATTCCGAACATTCCGGAACCTTGGTGCATTCCGGAACTCTGAACATTCCGGAATTCCGAACATTCCGGAACCTTGGTGCATTCCGGAATTCCGAACATTCCGGAACCTTGGTGCATTCCGGAACTCTGAACATTCCGGAATTCCGAACATTCCGGAACCTTGGTGCATTACGGAATTCCGAACATTCCGGAACCTTGGTGCATTCCGGAACTCTGAACATTTCGGAACTCTGAACATTCCGGAATTCCGAACATTCCGGAATTCCGAACATTCCGGAACCTTGGTGCATTCCGGAATTCCGAACATTCCGGAACCTTGGTGCATTCCGGAACTCTGAACATTCCGGAACTATGAACATTCCGGAATTCCGAACATTCCGGAACCTTGGTGCATTCCGGAACTCTGAACATTCCGGAATTCCGAACATTCCGGAACCTTGGTGCATTCCGGAATTCCGAACATTCCGGAACCATGGTGCATTCCGGAACTCTGAACATTCCGGAAATCTGAACATTCCGGAATTCCGAACATTCCGGAATTCCGAACATTCCGGAACCTTGGTGCATTCCGGAACTCTGAACATTCCGGAATTCCGAACATTCCGGAACCTTGGTGCATTCCGGAACTCTGAACATTCCGGAACTCTGAACATTCCGGAATTCCGAACATTCCGGAACCTTGGTGCATTCCGGAACCTTGGTGCATTCCGGAACTCTGAACATTCCGGAACTCTGAACATTCCGGAATTCCGAACATTCCGGAACCTTGGTGCATTCCGGAACTCTGAACATTCCGGAACTCTGAACATTCCGGAATTCCGAACATTCCGGAACCTTGGTACATTCCGGAATTCCGAACATTCCGGAACCTTGGTGCATTCCGGAACTCTGAACATTCCGGAATTCCGAACATTCCGGAACCTTGGTGCATTCCGGAACTCTGAACATTCCGGAACTCTGAACATTCCGGAATTCCGAACATTTCGGAACCTTGGTGCATTCCGGAACTCTGAACATTCCGGAATTCCGAACATTCCGGAACCTTGGTGCATTCCGGAACCTTGGTGCATTCCGGAACTCTGAACATTCCGGAATTCCGAACATTCCGGAATTCCGAACATTCCGGAACCTTGGTGCATTCCGGAACTCTGAACATTCCGGAACTCTGAACATTCCGGAACCTTGGTGCATTCCGGAACCTTGGTGCATTCCGGAACCTTGGTGCATTCCGGAACTCTGAACATTCCGGAACTCTGAACATTCCGGAATTCCGAACATTCCGGAACCTTGGTGCATTCCGGAACCTTGGTGCATTCCGGAACTCTGAACATTCCGGAACTCTGAACATTCCGGAACCTTGGTGCATTCCGGAACCTTGGTGCATTCCGGAACTCTGAACATTCCGGAACTCTGAACATTCCGGAATTCCGAACATTCCGGAACCTTGGTGCATTCCGGAACTCTGAACATTCCGGAATTCCGAACATTCCGGAACCTTGGTGCATTCCGGAACTCTGAACATTCCGGAACTCTGAACATTCCGGAATTCCGAACATTCCGGAACCTTGGTGGATTCCGGAACTCTGAACATTCCGGAATTCCGAACATTCCGGAATTCCGAACATTCCGGAATTCCGAACATTCCGGAATTCCGAACATTCCGGAACCTTGGTGCATTCCGGAACTCTGAACATTCCGGAACTCTGAACATTCCGGAACCTTGGTGCATTCCGGAACCTTGGTGCATTCCGGAACTCTGAACATTCCGGAACTCTGAACATTCCGGAATTCCGAACATTCCGGAACCTTGGTGCATTCCGGAACCTTGGTGCATTCCGGAACTCTGAACATTCCGGAACTCTGAACATTCCGGAACCTTGGTGCATTCCGGAACCTTGGTGCATTCCGGAACTCTGAACATTCCGGAACTCTGAACATTCCGGAATTCCGAACATTCCGGAACCTTGGTGCATTCCGGAACTCTGAACATTCCGGAATTCAGAAAATTCCGGAGTTCCGAACATTCCGGAACCTTGGTGCATTCCGGAACTCTGAACATTCCGGAATTCCGAACATTCCGGAACCTTGGTGCATTCCGGAACTCTGAACATTCCGGAACTATGAACATTCCGGAATTCCGAACATTCCGGAACCTTGGTGCATTCCGGAACTCTGAACATTCCGGAATTCCGAACATTCCGGAACCTTGGTGCATTCCGGAATTCCGAACATTCCGGAACCATGGTGCATTCCGGAACTCTGAACATTCCGGAACTCTGAACATTCCGGAATTCCGAACATTCCGGAACCTTGGTGCATTCCGGAACTCTGAACATTCCGGAACTCTGAACATTCCGGAATTCCGAACATTCCGGAACCTTGGTGCATTCCGGAACCTTGGTGCATTCCGGAACTCTGAACATTCCGGAACTCTGAACATTCCGGAATTCCGAACATTCCGGAACCTTGGTGCATTCCGGAACTCTGAACATTCCGGAACTCTGAACATTCCGGAATTCCGAACATTCCGGAACCTTGGTGCATTCCGGAACCTTGGTGCATTCCGGAACTCTGAACATTCCGGAATTCCGAACATTCCGGAACCTTGGTGCATTCCGGAACTCTGAACATTCCGGAATTCAGAAAATTCCGGAGTTCCGAACATTCCGGAACCTTGGTGCATTCCGGAACTCTGAACATTCCGGAATTCCGAACATTCCGGAACCTTGGTGCATTCCGGAACTCTGAACATTCCGGAACTATGAACATTCCGGAATTCCGAACATTCCGGAACCTTGGTGCATTCCGGAACTCTGAACATTCCGGAACTCTGAACATTCCGGAATTCCGAACATTCCGGAACCTTGGTGCATTCCGGAACCTTGGTGCATTCCGGAACTCTGAACATTCCGGAACTCTGAACATTCCAGAATTCCGAACATTCCGGAACCTTGGTGCATTCCGGAACTCTGAACATTCCGGAACTCTGAACATTCCGGAATTCCGAACATTCCGGAACCTTGGTGCATTCCGGAACCTTGGTGCATTCCGGAACTCTGAACATTCCGGAACTCTGAACATTCCGGAATTCCGAACATTCCGGAACCTTGGTGCATTCCGGAACTCTGAACATTCCGGAATTCAGAAAATTCCGGAGTTCCGAACATTCCGGAACCTTGGTGCATTCCGGAACTCTGAACATTCCGGAATTCCGAACATTCCGGAACCTTGGTGCATTCCGGAACTCTGAACATTCCGGAACTATGAACATTCCGGAATTCCGAACATTCCGGAACCTTGGTGCATTCCGGAACTCTGAACATTCCGGAATTCCGAACATTCCGGAACCTTGGTGCATTCCGGAATTCCGAACATTCCGGAACCATGGTGCATTCCGGAACTCTGAACATTCCGGAACTCTGAACATTCCGGAATTCCGAACATTCCGGAACCTTGGTGCATTCCGGAACTCTGAACATTCCGGAACTCTGAACATTCCGGAATTCCGAACATTCCGGAACCTTGGTGCATTCCGGAACCTTGGTGCATTCCGGAACTCTGAACATTCCGGAACTCTGAACATTCCGGAATTCCGAACATTCCGGAACCTTGGTGCATTCCGGAACTCTGAACATTCCGGAACTCTGAACATTCCGGAATTCCGAACATTCCGGAACCTTGGTGCATTCCGGAACCTTGGTGCATTCCGGAACTCTGAACATTCCGGAACTCTGAACATTCCGGAATTCCGAACATTCCGGAACCTTGGTGCATTCCGGAACTCTGAACATTCCGGAACCTTGGTACATTCCGGAATTCCGAACATTCCGGAACCTTGGTGCATTCCGGAACTCTGAACATTCCGGAATTCCGAACATTCCGGAACCTTGGTGCATTCCGGAACTCTGAACATTCCGGAATTCCGAACATTCCGGAACCTTGGTGCATTCCGGAACCTTGGTGCATTCCGGAACTCTGAACATTCCGGAATTCCGAACATTCCGGAATTCCGAACATTCCGGAACCTTGGTGCATTCCGGAACTCTGAACATTCCGGAACTCTGAACATTCCGGAACCTTGGTGCATTCCGGAACCTTGGTGCATTCCGGAACCTTGGTGCATTCCGGAACTCTGAACATTCCGGAACTCTGAACATTCCGGAATTCCGAACATTCCGGAACCTTGGTGCATTCCGGAACCTTGGTGCATTCCGGAACTCTGAACATTCCGGAACTCTGAACATTCCGGAACCTTGGTGCATTCCGGAACCTTGGTGCATTCCGGAACTCTGAACATTCCGGAACTCTGAACATTCCGGAATTCCGAACATTCCGGAACCTTGGTGCATTCCGGAACTCTGAACATTCCGGAACTCTGAACATTCCGGAATTCCGAACATTCCGGAATTCCGAACATTCCGGAATTCCGAACATTCCGGAATTCCGAACATTCCGGAACCTTGGTGCATTCCGGAACTCTGAACATTCCGGAACTCTGAACATTCCGGAACCTTGGTGCATTCCGGAACCTTGGTGCATTCCGGAACTCTGAACATTCCGGAACTCTGAACATTCCGGAATTCCGAACATTCCGGAACCTTGGTGCATTCCGGAACTCTGAACATTCCGGAACTCTGAACATTCCGGAATTCCGAACATTCCGGAATTCCGAACATTCCGGAATTCCGAACATTCCGGAATTCCGAACATTCCGGAACCTTGGTGCATTCCGGAACTCTGAACATTCCGGAACTCTGAACATTCCGGAACCTTGGTGCATTCCGGAACCTTGGTGCATTCCGGAACTCTGAACATTCCGGAACTCTGAACATTCCGGAATTCCGAACATTCCGGAACCTTGGTGCATTCCGGAACTCTGAACATTCCGGAATTCAGAAAATTCCGGAGTTCCGAACATTCCGGAACCTTGGTGCATTCCGGAACTCTGAACATTCCGGAATTCCGAGCATTCCGGAACCTTGGTGCATTCCGGAATTCCGAACATTCCGGAACCTTGGTGCATTCCGGAACTCTGAACATTCCGGAACTCTGAACATTCCGGAACCTTGGTGCATTCCGGAACCTTGGTGCATTCCGGAACCTTGGTGCATTCCAGAACTCTGAACATTCCGGAACTCTGAACATTCCGGAATTCCGAACATTCCGGAACCTTGGTGCATTCCGGAACTCTGAACATTCCGGAATTCAGAACATTCCGGAATTCCGAACATTCCGGAACCTTGGTGCATTACGGAATTCCGAACATTCCGGAACCTTGGTGCATTCCGGAACTCTGAACATTCCGGAACTCTGAACATTCCGGAATTCCGAACATTCCGGAATTCCGAACATTCCGGAACCTTGGTGCATTCCGGAACTCTGAACATTCCGGAATTCCGAACATTCCGGAACCTTGGTGCATTCCGGAATTCCGAACATTCCGGAACCTTGGTGCATTCCGGAACTCTGAACATTCCGGAACTCTGAACATTCCG
Source organism: Maylandia zebra (assembly GCF_041146795.1). NCBI lineage: Eukaryota > Metazoa > Chordata > Actinopteri > Cichliformes > Cichlidae > Maylandia > Maylandia zebra. The sequence continues at coordinate 14,037 of NW_027490054.1, forward strand.
GAATTCCGAACATTCCGGAACCTTGGTGCATTCCGGAACTCTGAACATTCCGGAATTCCGAACATTCCGGAACCTTGGTGCATTCCGGAACCTTGGTGCATTCCGGAACTCTGAACATTCCGGAATTCCGAACATTCCGGAACCTAGGTGCATTCCGGAACCTTGGTGCATTCCGGAACTCTGAACATTCCGGAACTCTGAACATTCCAGAATTCCGAACATTCCGGAATTCCGAACATTCCGGAACCTTGGTGCATTCCGGAACTCTGAACATTCCGGAACTCTGAACATTCCGGAACCTTGGTGCATTCCGGAACCTTGGTGCATTCCGGAACCTTGGTGCATTCCAGAACTCTGAACATTCCGGAACTCTGAACATTCCGGAATTCCGAACATTCCGGAACCTTGGTGCATTCCGGAACTCTGAACATTCCGGAATTCAGAACATTCCGGAATTCAGAACATTCCGGAACCTTGGTGCATTCCGGAACTCTGAACATTCCGGAATTCCGAACATTCCGGAACCTTGGTGCATTCCGGAATTCCGAACATTCCGGAACCTTGGTGCATTCCGGAACTCTGAACATTCCGGAATTCCGAACATTCCGGAACCTTGGTGCATTACGGAATTCCGAACATTCCGGAACCTTGGTGCATTCCGGAACTCTGAACATTTCGGAACTCTGAACATTCCGGAATTCCGAACATTCCGGAATTCCGAACATTCCGGAACCTTGGTGCATTCCGGAACTCTGAACATTCCGGAATTCCGAACATTCCGGAACCTTGGTGCATTCCGGAATTCCGAACATTCCGGAACCTTGGTGCATTCCGAAACTCTGAACATTCCGGAACTATGAACATTCCGGAATTCCGAACATTCCGGAACCTTGGTGCATTCCGGAACTCTGAACATTCCGGAATTCCGAACATTCCGGAACCTTGGTGCATTCCGGAATTCCGAACATTCCGGAACCATGGTGCATTCCGGAACTCTGAACATTCCGGAAATCTGAACATTCCGGAATTCCGAACATTCCGGAATTCCGAACATTCCGGAACCTTGGTGCATTCCGGAACTCTGAACATTCCGGAATTCCGAACATTCCGGAACCTTGGTGCATTCCGGAACCTTGGTGCATTCCGGAACTCTGAACATTCCGGAACTCTGAACATTCCGGAATTCCGAACATTCCGGAACCTTGGTGCATTCCGGAACTCTGAACATTCCGGAACTCTGAACATTCCGGAATTCCGAACATTCCGGAACCTTGGTGCATTCCGGAACCTTGGTGCATTCCGGAACTCTGAACATTCCGGAACTCTGAACATTCCGGAACCTTGGTGCATTCCGGAACCTTGGTGCATTCCGGAACTCTGAACATTCCGGAACTCTGAACATTCCGGAATTCCGAACATTCCGGAACCTTGGTGCATTCCGGAACTCTGAACATTCCGGAATTCCGAACATTCCGGAACCTTGGTGCATTCCGGAACTCTGAACATTCCGGAACTCTGAACATTCCGGAATTCCGAACATTCCGGAACCTTGGTGGATTCCGGAACTCTGAACATTCCGGAATTCAGAACATTCCGGAATTCCGAACATTCCGGAACCTTGGTGCATTACGGAATTCCGAACATTCCGGAACCTTGGTGCATTCCGGAACTCTGAACATTCCGGAACTCTGAACATTCCGGAATTCCGAACATTCCGGAATTCCGAACATTCCGGAATTCCGAACATTCCGGAATTCCGAACATTCCGGAATTCCGAACATTCCGGAACCTTGGTGCATTCCGGAACTCTGAACATTCCGGAACTCTGAACATTCCGGAACCTTGGTGCATTCCGGAACCTTGGTGCATTCCGGAACTCTGAACATTCCGGAACTCTGAACATTCCGGAATTCCGAACATTCCGGAACCTTGGTGCATTCCGGAACTCTGAACATTCCGGAATTCAGAAAATTCCGGAGTTCCGAACATTCCGGAACCTTGGTGCATTCCGGAACTCTGAACATTCCGGAATTCCGAACATTCCGGAACCTTGGTGCATTCCGGAATTCCGAACATTCCGGAACCTTGGTGCATTCCGGAACTCTGAACATTCCGGAACTCTGAACATTCCGGAACCTTGGTGCATTCCGGAACCTTGGTCATTCCGGAACCTTGGTGCATTCCAGAACTCTGAACATTCCGGAACTCTGAACATTCCGGAATTCCGAACATTCCGGAACCTTGGTGCATTCCGGAACTCTGAACATTCCGGAATTCAGAACATTCCGGAATTCCGAACATTCCGGAACCTTGGTGCATTACGGAATTCCGAACATTCCGGAACCTTGGTGCATTCCGGAACTCTGAACATTCCGGAACTCTGAACATTCCGGAACCTTGGTGCATTCCGGAACCTTGGTGCATTCCGGAACTCTGAACATTCCGGAACTCTGAACATTCCGGAATTCCGAACATTCCGGAACCTTGGTGCATTCCGGAACTCTGAACATTCCGGAATTCAGAAAATTCCGGAGTTCCGAACATTCCGGAACCTTGGTGCATTCCGGAACTCTGAACATTCCGGAATTCCGAACATTCCGGAACCTTGGTGCATTCCGGAATTCCGAACATTCCGGAACCTTGGTGCATTCCGGAACTCTGAACATTCCGGAACTCTGAACATTCCGGAACCTTGGTGCATTCCGGAACCTTGGTGCATTCCGGAACCTTGGTGCATTCCAGAACTCTGAACATTCCGGAACTCTGAACATTCCGGAATTCCGAACATTCCGGAACCTTGGTGCATTCCGGAACTCTGAACATTCCGGAATTCAGAACATTCCGGAATTCCGAACATTCCGGAACCTTGGTGCATTACGGAATTCCGAACATTCCGGAACCTTGGTGCATTCCGGAACTCTGAACATTCCGGAACTCTGAACATTCCGGAATTCCGAACATTCCGGAATTCCGAACATTCCGGAACCTTGGTGCATTCCGGAACTCTGAACATTCCGGAATTCCGAACATTCCGGAACCTTGGTGCATTCCGGAATTCCGAACATTCCGGAACCTTGGTGCATTCCGGAACTCTGAACATTCCGGAATTCCGAACATTCCGGAACCTTGGTGCATTCCGGAACTCTGAACATTCCGGAATTCCGAACATTCCGGAACCTTGGTGCATTCCGGAACCTTGGTGCATTCCGGAACTCTGAACATTCCGGAATTCCGAACATTCCGGAACCTAGGTGCATTCCGGAACCTTGGTGCATTCCGGAACTCTGAACATTCCGGAATTCCGAACATTCCGGAATTCCGAACATTCCGGAACCTTGGTGCATTCCGGAACTCTGAACATTCCGGAATTCCGAACATTCCGGAACTCTGAACATTCCGGAATTCCGAACATTCCGGAATTCCGAACATTCCGGAACCTTGGTGCATTCCGGAACTCTGAACATTCCGGAACTCTGAACATTCCGGAACCTTGGTGCATTCCGGAACCTTGGTGCATTCCGGAACCTTGGTGCATTCCAGAACTCTGAACATTCCGGAACTCTGAACATTCCGGAATTCCGAACATTCCGGAACCTTGGTGCATTCCGGAACTCTGAACATTCCGGAATTCCGAACATTCCGGAACCTTGGTGCATTCCGGAATTCCGAACATTCCGGAACCTTGGTGCATTCCGGAACTCTGAACATTCCGGAACTCTGAACATTCCGGAATTCCGAACATTCCGGAACCTTGGTGCATTCCGGAACTCTGAACATTCCGGAATTCCGAACATTCCGGAACCTTGGTGCATTCCGGAACCTTGGTGCATTCCGGAACTCTGAACATTCCGGAATTCCGAACATTCCGGAACCTAGGTGCATTCCGGAACCTTGGTGCATTCCGGAACTCTGAACATTCCGGAATTCAGAACATTCCGGAATTCCGAACATTCCGGAACCTTGGTGCATTCCGGAACTCTGAACATTCCGGAATTCCGAACATTCCGGAACCTTGGTGCATTCCGGAATTCCGAACATTCCGGAACCTTGGTGCATTCCGGAACTCTGAACATTCCGGAATTCCGAACATTCCGGAACCTTGGTGCATTACGGAATTCCGAACATTCCGGAACCTTGGTGCATTCCGGAACTCTGAACATTTCGGAACTCTGAACATTCCGGAATTCCGAACATTCCGGAATTCCGAACATTCCGGAACCTTGGTGCATTCCGGAACTCTGAACATTCCGGAATTCCGAACATTCCGGAACCTTGGTGCATTCCGGAATTCCGAACATTCCGGAACCTTGGTGCATTCCGGAACTCTGAACATTCCGGAACTATGAACATTCCGGAATTCCGAACATTCCGGAACCTTGGTGCATTCCGGAACTCTGAACATTCCGGAATTCCGAACATTCCGGAACCTTGGTGCATTCCGGAATTCCGAACATTCCGGAACCATGGTGCATTCCGGAACTCTGAACATTCCGGAAATCTGAACATTCCGGAATTCCGAACATTCCGGAATTCCGAACATTCCGGAACCTTGGTGCATTCCGGAACTCTGAACATTCCGGAATTCCGAACATTCCGGAACCTTGGTGCATTCCGGAACTCTGAACATTCCGGAACTCTGAACATTCCGGAATTCCGAACATTCCGGAACCTTGGTGCATTCCGGAACCTTGGTGCATTCCGGAACTCTGAACATTCCGGAACTCTGAACATTCCGGAATTCCGAACATTCCGGAACCTTGGTGCATTCCGGAACTCTGAACATTCCGGAACTCTGAACATTCCGGAATTCCGAACATTCCGGAACCTTGGTACATTCCGGAATTCCGAACATTCCGGAACCTTGGTGCATTCCGGAACTCTGAACATTCCGGAATTCCGAACATTCCGGAACCTTGGTGCATTCCGGAACTCTGAACATTCCGGAATTCAGAACATTCCGGAATTCCGAACATTCCGGAACCTTGGTGCATTCCGGAACTCTGAACATTCCGGAATTCCGAACATTTCGGAACCTTGGTGCATTCCGGAACTCTGAACATTCCGGAATTCCGAACATTCCGGAACCTTGGTGCATTCCGGAACCTTGGTGCATTCCGGAACTCTGAACATTCCGGAATTCCGAACATTCCGGAATTCCGAACATTCCGGAACCTTGGTGCATTCCGGAACTCTGAACATTCCGGAACTCTGAACATTCCGGAACCTTGGTGCATTCCGGAACCTTGGTGCATTCCGGAACCTTGGTGCATTCCGGAACTCTGAACATTCCGGAACTCTGAACATTCCGGAATTCCGAACATTCCGGAACCTTGGTGCATTCCGGAACCTTGGTGCATTCCGGAACTCTGAACATTCCGGAACTCTGAACATTCCGGAACCTTGGTGCATTCCGGAACCTTGGTGCATTCCGGAACTCTGAACATTCCGGAACTCTGAACATTCCGGAATTCCGAACATTCCGGAACCTTGGTGCATTCCGGAACTCTGAACATTCCGGAACTCTGAACATTCCGGAATTCCGAACATTCCGGAATTCCGAACATTCCGGAATTCCGAACATTCCGGAATTCCGAACATTCCGGAACCTTGGTGCATTCCGGAACTCTGAACATTCCGGAACTCTGAACATTCCGGAACCTTGGTGCATTCCGGAACCTTGGTGCATTCCGGAACTCTGAACATTCCGGAACTCTGAACATTCCGGAATTCCGAACATTCCGGAACCTTGGTGCATTCCGGAACTCTGAACATTCCGGAACTCTGAACATTCCGGAATTCCGAACATTCCGGAATTCCGAACATTCCGGAATTCCGAACATTCCGGAATTCCGAACATTCCGGAACCTTGGTGCATTCCGGAACTCTGAACATTCCGGAACTCTGAACATTCCGGAACCTTGGTGCATTCCGGAACCTTGGTGCATTCCGGAACTCTGAACATTCCGGAACTCTGAACATTCCGGAATTCCGAACATTCCGGAACCTTGGTGCATTCCGGAACTCTGAACATTCCGGAATTCAGAAAATTCCGGAGTTCCGAACATTCCGGAACCTTGGTGCATTCCGGAACTCTGAACATTCCGGAATTCCGAGCATTCCGGAACCTTGGTGCATTCCGGAATTCCGAACATTCCGGAACCTTGGTGCATTCCGGAACTCTGAACATTCCGGAACTCTGAACATTCCGGAACCTTGGTGCATTCCGGAACCTTGGTGCATTCCGGAACCTTGGTGCATTCCAGAACTCTGAACATTCCGGAACTCTGAACATTCCGGAATTCCGAACATTCCGGAACCTTGGTGCATTCCGGAACTCTGAACATTCCGGAATTCAGAACATTCCGGAATTCCGAACATTCCGGAACCTTGGTGCATTACGGAATTCCGAACATTCCGGAACCTTGGTGCATTCCGGAACTCTGAACATTCCGGAACTCTGAACATTCCGGAATTCCGAACATTCCGGAATTCCGAACATTCCGGAACCTTGGTGCATTCCGGAACTCTGAACATTCCGGAATTCCGAACATTCCGGAACCTTGGTGCATTCCGGAATTCCGAACATTCCGGAACCTTGGTGCATTCCGGAACTCTGAACATTCCGGAACTCTGAACATTCCGGAATTCCGAACATTCCGGAACCTTGGTGCATTCCGGAACTCTGAACATTCCGGAATTCCGAACATTCCGGAACCTTGGTGCATTCCGGAACCTTGGTGCATTCCGGAACTCTGAACATTCCGGAATTCCGAACATTCCGGAACCTAGGTGCATTCCGGAACCTTGGTGCATTCCGGAACTCTGAACATTCCGGAACTCTGAACATTCCGGAATTCCGAACATTCCGGAATTCCGAACATTCCGGAACCTTGGTGCATTCCGGAACTCTGAACATTCCGGAACTCTGAACATTCCGGAACCTTGGTGCATTCCGGAACCTTGGTGCATTCCGGAACCTTGGTGCATTCCAGAACTCTGAACATTCCGGAACTCTGAACATTCCGGAATTCCGAACATTCCGGAACCTTGGTGCATTCCGGAACTCTGAACATTCCGGAATTCAGAACATTCCGGAATTCAGAACATTCCGGAACCTTGGTGCATTCCGGAACTCTGAACATTCCGGAATTCCGAACATTCCGGAACCTTGGTGCATTCCGGAATTCCGAACATTCCGGAACCTTGGTGCATTCCGGAACTCTGAACATTCCGGAATTCCGAACATTCCGGAACCTTGGTGCATTACGGAATTCCGAACATTCCGGAACCTTGGTGCATTCCGGAACTCTGAACATTTCGGAACTCTGAACATTCCGGAATTCCGAACATTCCGGAATTCCGAACATTCCGGAACCTTGGTGCATTCCGGAACTCTGAACATTCCGGAATTCCGAACATTCCGGAACCTTGGTGCATTCCGGAATTCCGAACATTCCGGAACCTTGGTGCATTCCGAAACTCTGAACATTCCGGAACTATGAACATTCCGGAATTCCGAACATTCCGGAACCTTGGTGCATTCCGGAACTCTGAACATTCCGGAATTCCGAACATTCCGGAACCTTGGTGCATTCCGGAATTCCGAACATTCCGGAACCATGGTGCATTCCGGAACTCTGAACATTCCGGAAATCTGAACATTCCGGAATTCCGAACATTCCGGAATTCCGAACATTCCGGAACCTTGGTGCATTCCGGAACTCTGAACATTCCGGAATTCCGAACATTCCGGAACCTTGGTGCATTCCGGAACCTTGGTGCATTCCGGAACTCTGAACATTCCGGAACTCTGAACATTCCGGAATTCCGAACATTCCGGAACCTTGGTGCATTCCGGAACTCTGAACATTCCGGAACTCTGAACATTCCGGAATTCCGAACATTCCGGAACCTTGGTGCATTCCGGAACCTTGGTGCATTCCGGAACTCTGAACATTCCGGAACTCTGAACATTCCGGAACCTTGGTGCATTCCGGAACCTTGGTGCATTCCGGAACTCTGAACATTCCGGAACTCTGAACATTCCGGAATTCCGAACATTCCGGAACCTTGGTGCATTCCGGAACTCTGAACATTCCGGAATTCCGAACATTCCGGAACCTTGGTGCATTCCGGAACTCTGAACATTCCGGAACTCTGAACATTCCGGAATTCCGAACATTCCGGAACCTTGGTGGATTCCGGAACTCTGAACATTCCGGAATTCAGAACATTCCGGAATTCCGAACATTCCGGAACCTTGGTGCATTACGGAATTCCGAACATTCCGGAACCTTGGTGCATTCCGGAACTCTGAACATTCCGGAACTCTGAACATTCCGGAATTCCGAACATTCCGGAATTCCGAACATTCCGGAATTCCGAACATTCCGGAATTCCGAACATTCCGGAATTCCGAACATTCCGGAACCTTGGTGCATTCCGGAACTCTGAACATTCCGGAACTCTGAACATTCCGGAACCTTGGTGCATTCCGGAACCTTGGTGCATTCCGGAACTCTGAACATTCCGGAACTCTGAACATTCCGGAATTCCGAACATTCCGGAACCTTGGTGCATTCCGGAACTCTGAACATTCCGGAATTCAGAAAATTCCGGAGTTCCGAACATTCCGGAACCTTGGTGCATTCCGGAACTCTGAACATTCCGGAATTCCGAACATTCCGGAACCTTGGTGCATTCCGGAATTCCGAACATTCCGGAACCTTGGTGCATTCCGGAACTCTGAACATTCCGGAACTCTGAACATTCCGGAACCTTGGTGCATTCCGGAACCTTGGTCATTCCGGAACCTTGGTGCATTCCAGAACTCTGAACATTCCGGAACTCTGAACATTCCGGAATTCCGAACATTCCGGAACCTTGGTGCATTCCGGAACTCTGAACATTCCGGAATTCAGAACATTCCGGAATTCCGAACATTCCGGAACCTTGGTGCATTCCGGAATTCCGAACATTCCGGAACCTTGGTGCATTCCGGAACTCTGAACATTCCGGAACTCTGAACATTCCGGAACCTTGGTGCATTCCGGAACCTTGGTGCATTCCGGAACTCTGAACATTCCGGAACTCTGAACATTCCGGAATTCCGAACATTCCGGAACCTTGGTGCATTCCGGAACTCTGAACATTCCGGAATTCAGAAAATTCCGGAGTTCCGAACATTCCGGAACCTTGGTGCATTCCGGAACTCTGAACATTCCGGAATTCCGAACATTCCGGAACCTTGGTGCATTCCGGAATTCCGAACATTCCGGAACCTTGGTGCATTCCGGAACTCTGAACATTCCGGAACTCTGAACATTCCGGAACCTTGGTGCATTCCGGAACCTTGGTGCATTCCGGAACCTTGGTGCATTCCAGAACTCTGAACATTCCGGAACTCTGAACATTCCGGAATTCCGAACATTCCGGAACCTTGGTGCATTCCGGAACTCTGAACATTCCGGAATTCAGAACATTCCGGAATTCCGAACATTCCGGAACCTTGGTGCATTACGGAATTCCGAACATTCCGGAACCTTGGTGCATTCCGGAACTCTGAACATTCCGGAACTCTGAACATTCCGGAATTCCGAACATTCCGGAATTCCGAACATTCCGGAACCTTGGTGCATTCCGGAACTCTGAACATTCCGGAATTCCGAACATTCCGGAACCTTGGTGCATTCCGGAATTCCGAACATTCCGGAACCTTGGTGCATTCCGGAACTCTGAACATTCCGGAATTCCGAACATTCCGGAACCTTGGTGCATTCCGGAACTCTGAACATTCCGGAATTCCGAACATTCCGGAACCTTGGTGCATTCCGGAACCTTGGTGCATTCCGGAACTCTGAACATTCCGGAATTCCGAACATTCCGGAACCTAGGTGCATTCCGGAACCTTGGTGCATTCCGGAACTCTGAACATTCCGGAATTCCGAACATTCCGGAATTCCGAACATTCCGGAACCTTGGTGCATTCCGGAACTCTGAACATTCCGGAATTCCGAACATTCCGGAACTCTGAACATTCCGGAATTCCGAACATTCCGGAATTCCGAACATTCCGGAACCTTGGTGCATTCCGGAACTCTGAACATTCCGGAACTCTGAACATTCCGGAACCTTGGTGCATTCCGGAACCTTGGTGCATTCCGGAACCTTGGTGCATTCCAGAACTCTGAACATTCCGGAACTCTGAACATTCCGGAATTCCGAACATTCCGGAACCTTGGTGCATTCCGGAACTCTGAACATTCCGGAATTCCGAACATTCCGGAACCTTGGTGCATTCCGGAATTCCGAACATTCCGGAACCTTGGTGCATTCCGGAACTCTGAACATTCCGGAACTCTGAACATTCCGGAATTCCGAACATTCCGGAACCTTGGTGCATTCCGGAACTCTGAACATTCCGGAATTCCGAACATTCCGGAACCTTGGTGCATTCCGGAACCTTGGTGCATTCCGGAACTCTGAACATTCCGGAATTCCGAACATTCCGGAACCTAGGTGCATTCCGGAACCTTGGTGCATTCCGGAACTCTGAACATTCCGGAATTCAGAACATTCCGGAATTCCGAACATTCCGGAACCTTGGTGCATTCCGGAACTCTGAACATTCCGGAATTCCGAACATTCCGGAACCTTGGTGCATTCCGGAATTCCGAACATTCCGGAACCTTGGTGCATTCCGGAACTCTGAACATTCCGGAATTCCGAACATTCCGGAACCTTGGTGCATTACGGAATTCCGAACATTCCGGAACCTTGGTGCATTCCGGAACTCTGAACATTTCGGAACTCTGAACATTCCGGAATTCCGAACATTCCGGAATTCCGAACATTCCGGAACCTTGGTGCATTCCGGAACTCTGAACATTCCGGAATTCCGAACATTCCGGAACCTTGGTGCATTCCGGAATTCCGAACATTCCGGAACCTTGGTGCATTCCGGAACTCTGAACATTCCGGAACTATGAACATTCCGGAATTCCGAACATTCCGGAACCTTGGTGCATTCCGGAACTCTGAACATTCCGGAATTCCGAACATTCCGGAACCTTGGTGCATTCCGGAATTCCGAACATTCCGGAACCATGGTGCATTCCGGAACTCTGAACATTCCGGAAATCTGAACATTCCGGAATTCCGAACATTCCGGAATTCCGAACATTCCGGAACCTTGGTGCATTCCGGAACTCTGAACATTCCGGAATTCCGAACATTCCGGAACCTTGGTGCATTCCGGAACTCTGAACATTCCGGAACTCTGAACATTCCGGAATTCCGAACATTCCGGAACCTTGGTGCATTCCGGAACCTTGGTGCATTCCGGAACTCTGAACATTCCGGAACTCTGAACATTCCGGAATTCCGAACATTCCGGAACCTTGGTGCATTCCGGAACTCTGAACATTCCGGAACTCTGAACATTCCGGAATTCCGAACATTCCGGAACCTTGGTACATTCCGGAATTCCGAACATTCCGGAACCTTGGTGCATTCCGGAACTCTGAACATTCCGGAATTCCGAACATTCCGGAACCTTGGTGCATTCCGGAACTCTGAACATTCCGGAATTCAGAACATTCCGGAATTCCGAACATTCCGGAACCTTGGTGCATTCCGGAACTCTGAACATTCCGGAATTCCGAACATTTCGGAACCTTGGTGCATTCCGGAACTCTGAACATTCCGGAATTCCGAACATTCCGGAACCTTGGTGCATTCCGGAACCTTGGTGCATTCCGGAACTCTGAACATTCCGGAATTCCGAACATTCCGGAATTCCGAACATTCCGGAACCTTGGTGCATTCCGGAACTCTGAACATTCCGGAACTCTGAACATTCCGGAACCTTGGTGCATTCCGGAACCTTGGTGCATTCCGGAACCTTGGTGCATTCCGGAACTCTGAACATTCCGGAACTCTGAACATTCCGGAATTCCGAACATTCCGGAACCTTGGTGCATTCCGGAACCTTGGTGCATTCCGGAACTCTGAACATTCCGGAACTCTGAACATTCCGGAACCTTGGTGCATTCCGGAACCTTGGTGCATTCCGGAACTCTGAACATTCCGGAACTCTGAACATTCCGGAATTCCGAACATTCCGGAACCTTGGTGCATTCCGGAACTCTGAACATTCCGGAATTCCGAACATTCCGGAACCTTGGTGCATTCCGGAACTCTGAACATTCCGGAACTCTGAACATTCCGGAATTCCGAACATTCCGGAACCTTGGTGGATTCCGGAACTCTGAACATTCCGGAATTCAGAACATTCCGGAATTCCGAACATTCCGGAACCTTGGTGCATTACGGAATTCCGAACATTCCGGAACCTTGGTGCATTCCGGAACTCTGAACATTCCGGAACTCTGAACATTCCGGAATTCCGAACATTCCGGAATTCCGAACATTCCGGAATTCCGAACATTCCGGAATTCCGAACATTCCGGAACCTTGGTGCATTCCGGAACTCTGAACATTCCGGAACTCCGAACATTCCGGAACCTTGGTGCATTCCGGAACCTTGGTGCATTCCGGAACTCTGAACATTCCGGAACTCTGAACATTCCGGAATTCCGAACATTCCGGAACCTTGGTGCATTCCGGAACCTTGGTGCATTCCGGAACTCTGAACATTCCGGAACTCTGAACATTCCGGAACCTTGGTGCATTCCGGAACCTTGGTGCATTCCGGAACTCTGAACATTCCGGAACTCTGAACATTCCGGAATTCCGAACATTCCGGAACCTTGGTGCATTCCGGAACTCTGAACATTCCGGAATTCAGAAAATTCCGGAGTTCCGAACATTCCGGAACCTTGGTGCATTCCGGAACTCTGAACATTCCGGAATTCCGAACATTCCGGAACCTTGGTGCATTCCGGAACTCTGAACATTCCGGAATTCCGAACATTCCGGAACCTTGGTGCATTCCGGAATTCCGAACATTCCGGAACCATGGTGCATTCCGGAACTCTGAACATTCCGGAACTCTGAACATTCCGGAATTCCGAACATTCCGGAACCTTGGTGCATTCCGGAACTCTGAACATTCCGGAACTCTGAACATTCCGGAATTCCGAACATTCCGGAACCTTGGTGCATTCCGGAACCTTGGTGCATTCCGGAACTCTGAACATTCCGGAACTCTGAACATTCCGGAATTCCGAACATTCCGGAACCTTGGTGCATTCCGGAACCTTGGTGCATTCCGGAACTCTGAACATTCCGGAATTCCGAACATTCCGGAACCTTGGTGCATTCCGGAACTCTGAACATTCCGGAACTCTGAACATTCCGGAACCTTGGTGCATTCCGGAACCTTGGTTCATTCCGGAACCTTGGTGCATTCCGGAACTCTGAACATTCCGGAACTCTGAACATTCCGGAATTCCGAACATTCCGGAACCTTGGTGCATTCCGGAACCTTGGTGCATTCCGGAACTCTGAACATTCCGGAACTCTGAACATTCCGGAACCTTGGTGCATTCCGGAACCTTGGTGCATTCCGGAACTCTGAACATTCCGGAACTCTGAACATTCCGGAATTCCGAACATTCCGGAACCTTGGTGCATTCCGGAACTCTGAACATTCCGGAATTCCGAACATTCCGGAACCTTGGTGCATTCCGGAACTCTGAACATTCCGGAACTCTGAACATTCCGGAATTCCGAACATTCCAGAACCTTGGTGGATTCCGGAACTCTGAACATTCCGGAATTCCGAACATTCCGGAATTCCGAACATTCCGGAATTCCGAACATTCCGGAATTCCGAACATTCCGGAACCTTGGTGCATTCCGGAACTCTGAACATTCCGGAACTCTGAACATTCCGGAACCTTGGTGCATTCCGGAACCTTGGTGCATTCCGGAACTCTGAACATTCCGGAACTCTGAACATTCCGGAATTCCGAACATTCCGGAACCTTGGTGCATTCCGGAACCTTGGTGCATTCCGGAACTCTGAACATTCCGGAACTCTGAACATTCCGGAACCTTGGTGCATTCCGGAACCTTGGTGCATTCCGGAACTCTGAACATTCCGGAACTCTGAACATTCCGGAATTCCGAACATTCCGGAACCTTGGTGCATTCCGGAACTCTGAACATTCCGGAATTCAGAAAATTCCGGAGTTCCGAACATTCCGGAACCTTGGTGCATTCCGGAACTCTGAACATTCCGGAATTCCGAACATTCCGGAACCTTGGTGCATTCCGGAACTCTGAACATTCCGGAACTATGAACATTCCGGAATTCCGAACATTCCGGAACCTTGGTGCATTCCGGAACTCTGAACATTCCGGAATTCCGAACATTCCGGAACCTTGGTGCATTCCGGAATTCCGAACATTCCGGAACCATGGTGCATTCCGGAACTCTGAACATTCCGGAACTCTGAACATTCCGGAATTCCGAACATTCCGGAACCTTGGTGCATTCCGGAACTCTGAACATTCCGGAACTCTGAACATTCCGGAATTCCGAACATTCCGGAACCTTGGTGCATTCCGGAACCTTGGTGCATTCCGGAACTCTGAACATTCCGGAACTCTGAACATTCCGGAATTCCGAACATTCCGGAACCTTGGTGCATTCCGGAACTCTGAACATTCCGGAACTCTGAACATTCCGGAATTCCGAACATTCCGGAACCTTGGTGCATTCCGGAACCTTGGTGCATTCCGGAACTCTGAACATTCCGGAACTCTGAACATTCCGGAATTCCGAACATTCCGGAACCTTGGTGCATTCCGGAACTCTGAACATTCCGGAACCTTGGTACATTCCGGAATTCCGAACATTCCGGAACCTTGGTGCATTCCGGAACTCTGAACATTCCGGAATTCCGAACATTCCGGAACCTTGGTGCATTCCGGAACTCTGAACATTCCGGAATTCCGAACATTCCGGAACCTTGGTGCATTCCGGAACCTTGGTGCATTCCGGAACTCTGAACATTCCGGAATTCCGAACATTCCGGAATTCCGAACATTCCGGAACCTTGGTGCATTCCGGAACTCTGAACATTCCGGAACTCTGAACATTCCGGAACCTTGGTGCATTCCGGAACCTTGGTGCATTCCGGAACCTTGGTGCATTCCGGAACTCTGAACATTCCGGAACTCTGAACATTCCGGAATTCCGAACATTCCGGAACCTTGGTGCATTCCGGAACTCTGAACATTCCGGAATTCCGAACATTCCGGAATTCCGAACATTCCGGAACCTTGGTGCATTCCGGAACTCTGAACATTCCGGAACTCTGAACATTCCGGAACCTTGGTGCATTCCGGAACCTTGGTGCATTCCGGAACCTTGGTGCATTCCGGAACTCTGAACATTCCGGAACTCTGAACATTCCGGAATTCCGAACATTCCGGAACCTTGGTGCATTCCGGAACCTTGGTGCATTCCGGAACTCTGAACATTCCGGAACTCTGAACATTCCGGAACCTTGGTGCATTCCGGAACCTTGGTGCATTCCGGAACTCTGAACATTCCGGAACTCTGAACATTCCGGAATTCCGAACATTCCGGAACCTTGGTGCATTCCGGAACTCTGAACATTCCGGAACTCTGAACATTCCGGAATTCCGAACATTCCGGAATTCCGAACATTCCGGAATTCCGAACATTCCGGAATTCCGAACATTCCGGAACCTTGGTGCATTCCGGAACTCTGAACATTCCGGAACTCTGAACATTCCGGAACTCTGAACATTCCGGAATTCCGAACATTCCGGAACCTTGGTGCATTCCGGAACCTTGGTGCATTCCGGAACTCTGAACATTCCGGAACTCTGAACATTCCGGAATTCCGAACATTCCGGAACCTTGGTGCATTCCGGAACCTTGGTGCATTCCGGAACTCTGAACATTCCGGAACTCTGAACATTCCGGAATTCCGAACATTCCGGAACCTTGGTGCATTCCGGAACTCTGAACATTCCGGAACCTTGGTACATTCCGGAATTCCGAACATTCCGGAACCTTGGTGCATTCCGGAACTCTGAACATTCCGGAATTCCGAACATTCCGGAACCTTGGTGCATTCCGGAACTCTGAACATTCCGGAATTCCGAACATTCCGGAACCTTGGTGCATTCCGGAACCTTGGTGCATTCCGGAACTCTGAACATTCCGGAATTCCGAACATTCCGGAATTCCGAACATTCCGGAACCTTGGTGCATTCCGGAACTCTGAACATTCCGGAACTCTGAACATTCCGGAACCTTGGTGCATTCCGGAACCTTGGTGCATTCCGGAACCTTGGTGCATTCCGGAACTCTGAACATTCCGGAACTCTGAACATTCCGGAATTCCGAACATTCCGGAACCTTGGTGCATTCCGGAACTCTGAACATTCCGGAATTCCGAACATTCCGGAATTCCGAACATTCCGGAACCTTGGTGCATTCCGGAACTCTGAACATTCCGGAACTCTGAACATTCCGGAACCTTGGTGCATTCCGGAACCTTGGTGCATTCCGGAACCTTGGTGCATTCCGGAACTCTGAACATTCCGGAACTCTGAACATTCCGGAATTCCGAACATTCCGGAACCTTGGTGCATTCCGGAACCTTGGTGCATTCCGGAACTCTGAACATTCCGGAACTCTGAACATTCCGGAACCTTGGTGCATTCCGGAACCTTGGTGCATTCCGGAACTCTGAACATTCCGGAACTCTGAACATTCCGGAATTCCGAACATTCCGGAACCTTGGTGCATTCCGGAACTCTGAACATTCCGGAACTCTGAACATTCCGGAATTCCGAACATTCCGGAATTCCGAACATTCCGGAATTCCGAACATTCCGGAATTCCGAACATTCCGGAACCTTGGTGCATTCCGGAACTCTGAACATTCCGGAACTCTGAACATTCCGGAACCTTGGTGCATTCCGGAACCTTGGTGCATTCCGGAACTCTGAACATTCCGGAACTCTGAACATTCCGGAATTCCGAACATTCCGGAACCTTGGTGCATTCCGGAACTCTGAACATTCCGGAATTCCGAGCATTCCGGAACCTTGGTGCATTCCGGAATTCCGAACATTCCGGAACCTTGGTGCATTCCGGAACTCTGAACATTCCGGAACTCTGAACATTCCGGAACCTTGGTGCATTCCGGAACCTTGGTGCATTCCGGAACCTTGGTGCATTCCAGAACTCTGAACATTCCGGAACTCTGAACATTCCGGAATTCCGAACATTCCGGAACCTTGGTGCATTCCGGAACTCTGAACATTCCGGAATTCAGAACATTCCGGAATTCCGAACATTCCGGAACCTTGGTGCATTTCGGAATTCCGAACATTCCGGAACCTTGGTGCATTCCGGAACTCTGAACATTCCGGAACTCTGAACATTCCGGAATTCCGAACATTCCGGAATTCCGAACATTCCGGAACCTTGGTGCATTCCGGAACTCTGAACATTCCGGAATTCCGAACATTCCGGAACCTTGGTGCATTCCGGAATTCCGAACATTCCGGAACCTTGGTGCATTCCGGAACTCTGAACATTCCGGAACTCTGAACATTCCGGAATTCCGAACATTCCGGAACCTTGGTGCATTCCGGAACTCTGAACATTCCGGAATTCCGAACATTCCGGAACCTTGGTGCATTCCGGAACCTTGGTGCATTCCGGAACTCTGAACATTCCGGAATTCCGAACATTCCGGAACCTAGGTGCATTCCGGAACCTTGGTGCATTCCGGAACTCTGAACATTCCGGAACTCTGAACATTCCGGAATTCCGAACATTCCGGAATTCCGAACATTCCGGAACCTTGGTGCATTCCGGAACTCTGAACATTCCGGAACTCTGAACATTCCGGAACCTTGGTGCATTCCGGAACCTTGGTGCATTCCGGAACCTTGGTGCATTCCAGAACTCTGAACATTCCGGAACTCTGAACATTCCGGAATTCCGAACATTCCGGAACCTTGGTGCATTCCGGAACTCTGAACATTCCGGAATTCAGAACATTCCGGAATTCAGAACATTCCGGAACCTTGGTGCATTCCGGAACTCTGAACATTCCGGAATTCCGAACATTCCGGAACCTTGGTGCATTCCGGAATTCCGAACATTCCGGAACCTTGGTGCATTCCGGAACTCTGAACATTCCGGAATTCCGAACATTCCGGAACCTTGGTGCATTACGGAATTCCGAACATTCCGGAACCTTGGTGCATTCCGGAACTCTGAACATTTCGGAACTCTGAACATTCCGGAATTCCGAACATTCCGGAATTCCGAACATTCCGGAACCTTGGTGCATTCCGGAACTCTGAACATTCCGGAATTCCGAACATTCCGGAACCTTGGTGCATTCCGGAACTCTGAACATTCCGGAATTCCGAACATTCCGGAACCTTGGTGCATTCCGGAATTCCGAACATTCCGGAACCTTGGTGCATTCCGGAACTCTGAACATTCCGGAACTCTGAACATTCCGGAATTCCGAACATTCCGGAACCTTGGTGCATTCCGGAACTCTGAACATTCCGGAATTCCGAACATTCCGGAACCTTGGTGCATTCCGGAACCTTGGTGCATTCCGGAACTCTGAACATTCCGGAATTCCGAACATTCCGGAACCTAGGTGCATTCCGGAACCTTGGTGCATTCCGGAACTCTGAACATTCCGGAATTCAGAACATTCCGGAATTCCGAACATTCCGGAACCTTGGTGCATTCCGGAACTCTGAACATTCCGGAATTCCGAACATTCCGGAACCTTGGTGCATTCCGGAATTCCGAACATTCCAGAACCTTGGTGCATTCCGGAACTCTGAACATTCCGGAATTCCGAACATTCCGGAACCTTGGTGCATTACGGAATTCCGAACATTCCGGAACCTTGGTGCATTCCGGAACTCTGAACATTTCGGAACTATGAACATTCCGGAATTCCGAACATTCCGGAATTCCGAACATTCCGGAACCTTGGTGCATTCCGGAACTCTGAACATTCCGGAATTCCGAACATTCCGGAACCTTGGTGCATTCCGGAATTCCGAACATTCCGGAACCTTGGTGCATTCCGGAACTCTGAACATTCCGGAACTATGAACATTCCGGAATTCCGAACATTCCGGAACCTTGGTGCATTCCGGAACTCTGAACATTCCGGAATTCCGAACATTCCGGAACCTTGGTGCATTCCGGAATTCCGAACATTCCGGAACCATGGTGCATTCCGGAACTCTGAACATTCCGGAAATCTGAACATTCCGGAATTCCGAACATTCCGGAATTCCGAACATTCCGGAACCTTGGTGCATTCCGGAACTCTGAACATTCCGGAATTCCGAACATTCCGGAACCTTGGTGCATTCCGGAACTCTGAACATTCCGGAACTCTGAACATTCCGGAATTCCGAACATTCCGGAACCTTGGTGCATTCCGGAACCTTGGTGCATTCCGGAACTCTGAACATTCCGGAACTCTGAACATTCCGGAATTCCGAACATTCCGGAACCTTGGTGCATTCCGGAACTCTGAACATTCCGGAACTCTGAACATTCCGGAATTCCGAACATTCCGGAACCTTGGTACATTCCGGAATTCCGAACATTCCGGAACCTTGGTGCATTCCGGAACTCTGAACATTCCGGAATTCCGAACATTCCGGAACCTTGGTGCATTCCGGAACTCTGAACATTCCGGAATTCAGAACATTCCGGAATTCCGAACATTCCGGAACCTTGGTGCATTCCGGAACTCTGAACATTCCGGAATTCCGAACATTTCGGAACCTTGGTGCATTCCGGAACTCTGAACATTCCGGAATTCCGAACATTCCGGAACCTTGGTGCATTCCGGAACCTTGGTGCATTCCGGAACTCTGAACATTCCGGAATTCCGAACATTCCGGAATTCCGAACATTCCGGAACCTTGGTGCATTCCGGAACTCTGAACATTCCGGAACTCTGAACATTCCGGAACCTTGGTGCATTCCGGAACCTTGGTGCATTCCGGAACCTTGGTGCATTCCGGAACTCTGAACATTCCGGAACTCTGAACATTCCGGAATTCCGAACATTCCGGAACCTTGGTGCATTCCGGAACCTTGGTGCATTCCGGAACTCTGAACATTCCGGAACTCTGAACATTCCGGAACCTTGGTGCATTCCGGAACCTTGGTGCATTCCGGAACTCTGAACATTCCGGAACTCTGAACATTCCGGAATTCCGAACATTCCGGAACCTTGGTGCATTCCGGAACTCTGAACATTCCGGAATTCCGAACATTCCGGAACCTTGGTGCATTCCGGAACTCTGAACATTCCGGAACTCTGAACATTCCGGAATTCCGAACATTCCGGAACCTTGGTGGATTCCGGAACTCTGAACATTCCGGAATTCAGAACATTCCGGAATTCCGAACATTCCGGAACCTTGGTGCATTACGGAATTCCGAACATTCCGGAACCTTGGTGCATTCCGGAACTCTGAACATTCCGGAACTCTGAACATTCCGGAACCTTGGTGCATTCCGGAACCTTGGTGCATTCCGGAACTCTGAACATTCCGGAACTCTGAACATTCCGGAATTCCGAACATTCCGGAACCTTGGTGCATTCCGGAACCTTGGTGCATTCCGGAACTCTGAACATTCCGGAACTCTGAACATTCCGGAACCTTGGTGCATTCCGGAACCTTGGTGCATTCCGGAACTCTGAACATTCCGGAACTCTGAACATTCCGGAATTCCGAACATTCCGGAACCTTGGTGCATTCCGGAACTCTGAACATTCCGGAATTCAGAAAATTCCGGAGTTCCGAACATTCCGGAACCTTGGTGCATTCCGGAACTCTGAACATTCCGGAATTCCGAACATTCCGGAACCTTGGTGCATTCCGGAACTCTGAACATTCCGGAACTATGAACATTCCGGAATTCCGAACATTCCGGAACCTTGGTGCATTCCGGAACTCTGAACATTCCGGAATTCCGAACATTCCGGAACCTTGGTGCATTCCGGAATTCCGAACATTCCGGAACCATGGTGCATTCCGGAACTCTGAACATTCCGGAACTCTGAACATTCCGGAATTCCGAACATTCCGGAACCTTGGTGCATTCCGGAACTCTGAACATTCCGGAACTCTGAACATTCCGGAATTCCGAACATTCCGGAACCTTGGTGCATTCCGGAACCTTGGTGCATTCCGGAACTCTGAACATTCCGGAACTCTGAACATTCCGGAATTCCGAACATTCCGGAACCTTGGTGCATTCCGGAACTCTGAACATTCCGGAACTCTGAACATTCCGGAATTCCGAACATTCCGGAACCTTGGTGCATTCCGGAACCTTGGTGCATTCCGGAACTCTGAACATTCCGGAATTCCGAACATTCCGGAACCTTGGTGCATTCCGGAACTCTGAACATTCCGGAATTCAGAAAATTCCGGAGTTCCGAACATTCCGGAACCTTGGTGCATTCCGGAACTCTGAACATTCCGGAATTCCGAACATTCCGGAACCTTGGTGCATTCCGGAACTCTGAACATTCCGGAACTATGAACATTCCGGAATTCCGAACATTCCGGAACCTTGGTGCATTCCGGAACTCTGAACATTCCGGAACTCTGAACATTCCGGAATTCCGAACATTCCGGAACCTTGGTGCATTCCGGAACCTTGGTGCATTCCGGAACTCTGAACATTCCGGAACTCTGAACATTCCAGAATTCCGAACATTCCGGAACCTTGGTGCATTCCGGAACTCTGAACATTCCGGAACTCTGAACATTCCGGAATTCCGAACATTCCGGAACCTTGGTGCATTCCGGAACCTTGGTGCATTCCGGAACTCTGAACATTCCGGAACTCTGAACATTCCGGAATTCCGAACATTCCGGAACCTTGGTGCATTCCGGAACTCTGAACATTCCGGAATTCAGAAAATTCCGGAGTTCCGAACATTCCGGAACCTTGGTGCATTCCGGAACTCTGAACATTCCGGAATTCCGAACATTCCGGAACCTTGGTGCATTCCGGAACTCTGAACATTCCGGAACTATGAACATTCCGGAATTCCGAACATTCCGGAACCTTGGTGCATTCCGGAACTCTGAACATTCCGGAATTCCGAACATTCCGGAACCTTGGTGCATTCCGGAATTCCGAACATTCCGGAACCATGGTGCATTCCGGAACTCTGAACATTCCGGAACTCTGAACATTCCGGAATTCCGAACATTCCGGAACCTTGGTGCATTCCGGAACTCTGAACATTCCGGAACTCTGAACATTCCGGAATTCCGAACATTCCGGAACCTTGGTGCATTCCGGAACCTTGGTGCATTCCGGAACTCTGAACATTCCGGAACTCTGAACATTCCGGAATTCCGAACATTCCGGAACCTTGGTGCATTCCGGAACTCTGAACATTCCGGAACTCTGAACATTCCGGAATTCCGAACATTCCGGAACCTTGGTGCATTCCGGAACCTTGGTGCATTCCGGAACTCTGAACATTCCGGAACTCTGAACATTCCGGAATTCCGAACATTCCGGAACCTTGGTGCATTCCGGAACTCTGAACATTCCGGAACCTTGGTACATTCCGGAATTCCGAACATTCCGGAACCTTGGTGCATTCCGGAACTCTGAACATTCCGGAATTCCGAACATTCCGGAACCTTGGTGCATTCCGGAACTCTGAACATTCCGGAATTCCGAACATTCCGGAACCTTGGTGCATTCCGGAACCTTGGTGCATTCCGGAACTCTGAACATTCCGGAATTCCGAACATTCCGGAATTCCGAACATTCCGGAACCTTGGTGCATTCCGGAACTCTGAACATTCCGGAACTCTGAACATTCCGGAACCTTGGTGCATTCCGGAACCTTGGTGCATTCCGGAACCTTGGTGCATTCCGGAACTCTGAACATTCCGGAACTCTGAACATTCCGGAATTCCGAACATTCCGGAACCTTGGTGCATTCCGGAACCTTGGTGCATTCCGGAACTCTGAACATTCCGGAACTCTGAACATTCCGGAACCTTGGTGCATTCCGGAACCTTGGTGCATTCCGGAACTCTGAACATTCCGGAACTCTGAACATTCCGGAATTCCGAACATTCCGGAACCTTGGTGCATTCCGGAACTCTGAACATTCCGGAACTCTGAACATTCCGGAATTCCGAACATTCCGGAATTCCGAACATTCCGGAATTCCGAACATTCCGGAATTCCGAACATTCCGGAACCTTGGTGCATTCCGGAACTCTGAACATTCCGGAACTCTGAACATTCCGGAACCTTGGTGCATTCCGGAACCTTGGTGCATTCCGGAACTCTGAACATTCCGGAACTCTGAACATTCCGGAATTCCGAACATTCCGGAACCTTGGTGCATTCCGGAACTCTGAACATTCCGGAATTCCGAGCATTCCGGAACCTTGGTGCATTCCGGAATTCCGAACATTCCGGAACCTTGGTGCATTCCGGAACTCTGAACATTCCGGAACTCTGAACATTCCGGAACCTTGGTGCATTCCGGAACCTTGGTGCATTCCGGAACCTTGGTGCATTCCAGAACTCTGAACATTCCGGAACTCTGAACATTCCGGAATTCCGAACATTCCGGAACCTTGGTGCATTCCGGAACTCTGAACATTCCGGAATTCAGAACATTCCGGAATTCCGAACATTCCGGAACCTTGGTGCATTACGGAATTCCGAACATTCCGGAACCTTGGTGCATTCCGGAACTCTGAACATTCCGGAACTCTGAACATTCCGGAATTCCGAACATTCCGGAATTCCGAACATTCCGGAACCTTGGTGCATTCCGGAACTCTGAACATTCCGGAATTCCGAACATTCCGGAACCTTGGTGCATTCCGGAATTCCGAACATTCCGGAACCTTGGTGCATTCCGGAACTCTGAACATTCCGGAACTCTGAACATTCCGGAATTCCGAACATTCCGGAACCTTGGTGCATTCCGGAACTCTGAACATTCCGGAATTCCGAACATTCCGGAACCTTGGTGCATTCCGGAACCTTGGTGCATTCCGGAACTCTGAACATTCCGGAATTCCGAACATTCCGGAACCTAGGTGCATTCCGGAACCTTGGTGCATTCCGGAACTCTGAACATTCCGGAACTCTGAACATTCCGGAATTCCGAACATTCCGGAATTCCGAACATTCCGGAACCTTGGTGCATTCCGGAACCTTGGTGCATTCCGGAACCTTGGTGCATTCCAGAACTCTGAACATTCCGGAACTCTGAACATTCCGGAATTCCGAACATTCCGGAACCTTGGTGCATTCCGGAACTCTGAACATTCCGGAATTCAGAACATTCCGGAATTCAGAACATTCCGGAACCTTGGTGCATTCCGGAACTCTGAACATTCCGGAATTCCGAACATTCCGGAACCTTGGTGCATTCCGGAATTCCGAACATTCCGGAACCTTGGTGCATTCCGGAACTCTGAACATTCCGGAATTCCGAACATTCCGGAACCTTGGTGCATTACGGAATTCCGAACATTCCGGAACCTTGGTGCATTCCGGAACTCTGAACATTTCGGAACTCTGAACATTCCGGAATTCCGAACATTCCGGAATTCCGAACATTCCGGAACCTTGGTGCATTCCGGAACTCTGAACATTCCGGAATTCCGAACATTCCGGAACCTTGGTGCATTCCGGAACTCTGAACATTCCGGAATTCCGAACATTCCGGAACCTTGGTGCATTCCGGAATTCCGAACATTCCGGAACCTTGGTGCATTCCGGAACTCTGAACATTCCGGAACTCTGAACATTCCGGAATTCCGAACATTCCGGAACCTTGGTGCATTCCGGAACTCTGAACATTCCGGAATTCCGAACATTCCGGAACCTTGGTGCATTCCGGAACCTTGGTGCATTCCGGAACTCTGAACATTCCGGAATTCCGAACATTCCGGAACCTAGGTGCATTCCGGAACCTTGGTGCATTCCGGAACTCTGAACATTCCGGAATTCAGAACATTCCGGAATTCCGAACATTCCGGAACCTTGGTGCATTCCGGAACTCTGAACATTCCGGAATTCCGAACATTCCGGAACCTTGGTGCATTCCGGAATTCCGAACATTCCAGAACCTTGGTGCATTCCGGAACTCTGAACATTCCGGAATTCCGAACATTCCGGAACCTTGGTGCATTACGGAATTCCGAACATTCCGGAACCTTGGTGCATTCCGGAACTCTGAACATTTCGGAACTCTGAACATTCCGGAATTCCGAACATTCCGGAATTCCGAACATTCCGGAACCTTGGTGCATTCCGGAACTCTGAACATTCCGGAATTCCGAACATTCCGGAACCTTGGTGCATTCCGGAATTCCGAACATTCCGGAACCTTGGTGCATTCCGGAACTCTGAACATTCCGGAACTATGAACATTCCGGAATTCCGAACATTCCGGAACCTTGGTGCATTCCGGAACTCTGAACATTCCGGAATTCCGAACATTCCGGAACCTTGGTGCATTCCGGAATTCCGAACATTCCGGAACCATGGTGCATTCCGGAACTCTGAACATTCCGGAAATCTGAACATTCCGGAATTCCGAACATTCCGGAATTCCGAACATTCCGGAACCTTGGTGCATTCCGGAACTCTGAACATTCCGGAATTCCGAACATTCCGGAACCTTGGTGCATTCCGGAACTCTGAACATTCCGGAACTCTGAACATTCCGGAATTCCGAACATTCCGGAACCTTGGTGCATTCCGGAACCTTGGTGCATTCCGGAACTCTGAACATTCCGGAACTCTGAACATTCCGGAATTCCGAACATTCCGGAACCTTGGTGCATTCCGGAACTCTGAACATTCCGGAACTCTGAACATTCCGGAATTCCGAACATTCCGGAACCTTGGTACATTCCGGAATTCCGAACATTCCGGAACCTTGGTGCATTCCGGAACTCTGAACATTCCGGAATTCCGAACATTCCGGAACCTTGGTGCATTCCGGAACTCTGAACATTCCGGAATTCAGAACATTCCGGAATTCCGAACATTCCGGAACCTTGGTGCATTCCGGAACTCTGAACATTCCGGAATTCCGAACATTTCGGAACCTTGGTGCATTCCGGAACTCTGAACATTCCGGAATTCCGAACATTCCGGAACCTTGGTGCATTCCGGAACCTTGGTGCATTCCGGAACTCTGAACATTCCGGAATTCCGAACATTCCGGAATTCCGAACATTCCGGAACCTTGGTGCATTCCGGAACTCTGAACATTCCGGAACTCTGAACATTCCGGAACCTTGGTGCATTCCGGAACCTTGGTGCATTCCGGAACCTTGGTGCATTCCGGAACTCTGAACATTCCGGAACTCTGAACATTCCGGAATTCCGAACATTCCGGAACCTTGGTGCATTCCGGAACCTTGGTGCATTCCGGAACTCTGAACATTCCGGAACTCTGAACATTCCGGAACCTTGGTGCATTCCGGAACCTTGGTGCATTCCGGAACTCTGAACATTCCGGAACTCTGAACATTCCGGAATTCCGAACATTCCGGAACCTTGGTGCATTCCGGAACTCTGAACATTCCGGAATTCCGAACATTCCGGAACCTTGGTGCATTCCGGAACTCTGAACATTCCGGAACTCTGAACATTCCGGAATTCCGAACATTCCGGAACCTTGGTGGATTCCGGAACTCTGAACATTCCGGAATTCAGAACATTCCGGAATTCCGAACATTCCGGAACCTTGGTGCATTACGGAATTCCGAACATTCCGGAACCTTGGTGCATTCCGGAACTCTGAACATTCCGGAACTCTGAACATTCCGGAATTCCGAACATTCCGGAATTCCGAACATTCCGGAATTCCGAACATTCCGGAATTCCGAACATTCCGGAATTCCGAACATTCCGGAACTCTGAACATTCCGGAACTCCGAACATTCCGGAACCTTGGTGCATTCCGGAACCTTGGTGCATTCCGGAACTCTGAACATTCCGGAACTCTGAACATTCCGGAATTCCGAACATTCCGGAACCTTGGTGCATTCCGGAACCTTGGTGCATTCCGGAACTCTGAACATTCCGGAACTCTGAACATTCCGGAACCTTGGTGCATTCCGGAACCTTGGTGCATTCCGGAACTCTGAACATTCCGGAACTCTGAACATTCCGGAATTCCGAACATTCCGGAACCTTGGTGCATTCCGGAACTCTGAACATTCCGGAATTCAGAAAATTCCGGAGTTCCGAACATTCCGGAACCTTGGTGCATTCCGGAACTCTGAACATTCCGGAATTCCGAACATTCCGGAACCTTGGTGCATTCCGGAACTCTGAACATTCCGGAATTCCGAACATTCCGGAACCTTGGTGCATTCCGGAATTCCGAACATTCCGGAACCATGGTGCATTCCGGAACTCTGAACATTCCGGAACTCTGAACATTCCGGAATTCCGAACATTCCGGAACCTTGGTGCATTCCGGAACTCTGAACATTCCGGAACTCTGAACATTCCGGAATTCCGAACATTCCGGAACCTTGGTGCATTCCGGAACCTTGGTGCATTCCGGAACTCTGAACATTCCGGAACTCTGAACATTCCGGAATTTCGAACATTCCGGAACCTTGGTGCATTCCGGAACTCTGAACATTCCGGAACTCTGAACATTCCGGAATTCCGAACATTCCGGAACCTTGGTGCATTCCGGAACCTTGGTGCATTCCGGAACCTTGGTGCATTCCGGAACTCTGAACATTCCGGAATTCCGAACATTCCGGAACCTAGGTGCATTCCGGAACCTTGGTGCATTCCGGAACTCTGAACATTCCGGAATTCAGAACATTCCGGAATTCCGAACATTCCGGAACCTTGGTGCATTCCGGAACTCTGAACATTCCGGAATTCCGAACATTCCGGAACCTTGGTGCATTCCGGAATTCCGAACATTCCAGAACCTTGGTGCATTCCGGAACTCTGAACATTCCGGAATTCCGAACATTCCGGAACCTTGGTGCATTACGGAATTCCGAACATTCCGGAACCTTGGTGCATTCCGGAACTCTGAACATTTCGGAACTCTGAACATTCCGGAATTCCGAACATTCCGGAATTCCGAACATTCCGGAACCTTGGTGCATTCCGGAACTCTGAACATTCCGGAATTCCGAACATTCCGGAACCTTGGTGCATTCCGGAATTCCGAACATTCCGGAACCTTGGTGCATTCCGGAACTCTGAACATTCCGGAACTATGAACATTCCGGAACTCTGAACATTCCGGAATTCCGAACATTCCGGAACCTTGGTACATTCCGGAATTCCGAACATTCCGGAACCTTGGTGCATTCCGGAACTCTGAACATTCCGGAATTCCGAACATTCCGGAACCTTGGTGCATTCCGGAACTCTGAACATTCCGGAATTCAGAACATTCCGGAATTCCGAACATTCCGGAACCTTGGTGCATTCCGGAACTCTGAACATTCCGGAATTCCGAACATTTCGGAACCTTGGTGCATTCCGGAACTCTGAACATTCCGGAATTCCGAACATTCCGGAACCTTGGTGCATTCCGGAACCTTGGTGCATTCCGGAACTCTGAACATTCCGGAATTCCGAACATTCCGGAATTCCGAACATTCCGGAACCTTGGTGCATTCCGGAACTCTGAACATTCCGGAACTCTGAACATTCCGGAACCTTGGTGCATTCCGGAACCTTGGTGCATTCCGGAACCTTGGTGCATTCCGGAACTCTGAACATTCCGGAACTCTGAACATTCCGGAATTCCGAACATTCCGGAACCTTGGTGCATTCCGGAACCTTGGTGCATTCCGGAACTCTGAACATTCCGGAACTCTGAACATTCCGGAACCTTGGTGCATTCCGGAACCTTGGTGCATTCCGGAACTCTGAACATTCCGGAACTCTGAACATTCCGGAATTCCGAACATTCCGGAACCTTGGTGCATTCCGGAACTCTGAACATTCCGGAATTCCGAACATTCCGGAACCTTGGTGCATTCCGGAACTCTGAACATTCCGGAACTCTGAACATTCCGGAATTCCGAACATTCCGGAACCTTGGTGGATTCCGGAACTCTGA
This sequence comes from Maylandia zebra, assembly GCF_041146795.1. NCBI lineage: Eukaryota > Metazoa > Chordata > Actinopteri > Cichliformes > Cichlidae > Maylandia > Maylandia zebra. Next base: position 43,193 of record NW_027490054.1, read on the forward strand.
ACATTCCGGAATTCAGAACATTCCGGAATTCCGAACATTCCGGAACCTTGGTGCATTACGGAATTCCGAACATTCCGGAACCTTGGTGCATTCCGGAACTCTGAACATTCCGGAACTCTGAACATTCCGGAATTCCGAACATTCCGGAATTCCGAACATTCCGGAATTCCGAACATTCCGGAATTCCGAACATTCCGGAACCTTGGTGCATTCCGGAACTCTGAACATTCCGGAACTCCGAACATTCCGGAACCTTGGTGCATTCCGGAACCTTGGTGCATTCCGGAACTCTGAACATTCCGGAACTCTGAACATTCCGGAATTCCGAACATTCCGGAACCTTGGTGCATTCCGGAACCTTGGTGCATTCCGGAACTCTGAACATTCCGGAACTCTGAACATTCCGGAACCTTGGTGCATTCCGGAACCTTGGTGCATTCCGGAACTCTGAACATTCCGGAACTCTGAACATTCCGGAATTCCGAACATTCCGGAACCTTGGTGCATTCCGGAACTCTGAACATTCCGGAATTCAGAAAATTCCGGAGTTCCGAACATTCCGGAACCTTGGTGCATTCCGGAACTCTGAACATTCCGGAATTCCGAACATTCCGGAACCTTGGTGCATTCCGGAACTCTGAACATTCCGGAATTCCGAACATTCCGGAACCTTGGTGCATTCCGGAATTCCGAACATTCCGGAACCATGGTGCATTCCGGAACTCTGAACATTCCGGAACTCTGAACATTCCGGAATTCCGAACATTCCGGAACCTTGGTGCATTCCGGAACTCTGAACATTCCGGAACTCTGAACATTCCGGAATTCCGAACATTCCGGAACCTTGGTGCATTCCGGAACCTTGGTGCATTCCGGAACTCTGAACATTCCGGAACTCTGAACATTCCGGAATTTCGAACATTCCGGAACCTTGGTGCATTCCGGAACTCTGAACATTCCGGAACTCTGAACATTCCGGAATTCCGAACATTCCGGAACCTTGGTGCATTCCGGAACCTTGGTGCATTCCGGAACTCTGAACATTCCGGAACTCTGAACATTCCGGAATTCCGAACATTCCGGAACCTTGGTGCATTCCGGAACTCTGAACATTCCGGAATTCAGAAAATTCCGGAGTTCCGAACATTCCGGAACCTTGGTGCATTCCGGAACTCTGAACATTCCGGAATTCCGAACATTCCGGAACCTTGGTGCATTCCGGAACTCTGAACATTCCGGAACTATGAACATTCCGGAATTCCGAACATTCCGGAACCTTGGTGCATTCCGGAACTCTGAACATTCCGGAACTCTGAACATTCCGGAATTCCGAACATTCCGGAACCTTGGTGCATTCCGGAACCTTGGTGCATTCCGGAACTCTGAACATTCCGGAACTCTGAACATTCCGGAATTCCGAACATTCCGGAACCTTGGTGCATTCCGGAACTCTGAACATTCAGGAATTACGAGCATTCCGGAACCTTGGTGCATTCCGGAACTCTGAACATTCCGGAATTCCGAACATTCCGGAACCTAGGTGCATTCCGGAACCTTGGTGCATTCCGGAACTCTGAACATTCCGGAATTCCGAACATTCCGGAATTCCGAACATTCCGGAACCTTGGTGGATTCCGGAACTCTGAACATTCCGGAATTCAGAACATTCCGGAATTCCGAACATTCCGGAACCTTGGTGCATTACGGAATTCCGAACATTCCGGAACCTTGGTGCATTCCGGAACCTTGGTGCATTCCGGAACTCTGAACATTCCGGAACTCTGAACATTCCGGAACCTTGGTGCATTCCGGAACTCTGAACATTCCGGAATTCCGAACATTCCGGAACCTTGGTGCATTCCGGAACTCTGAACATTCCGGAACTCTGAACATTCCGGAATTCCGAACATTCCGGAACCTTGGTGGATTCCGGAACTCTGAACATTCCGGAATTCAGAACATTCCGGAATTCCGAACATTCCGGAACCTTGGTGCATTACGGAATTCCGAACATTCCGGAACCTTGGTGCATTCCGGAACTCTGAACATTCCGGAACTCTGAACATTCCGGAATTCCGAACATTCCGGAATTCCGAACATTCCGGAATTCCGAACATTCCGGAATTCCGAACATTCCGGAACCTTGGTGCATTCCGGAACTCTGAACATTCCGGAACTCTGAACATTCCGGAACCTTGGTGCATTCCGGAACCTTGGTGCATTCCGGAACTCTGAACATTCCGGAACTCTGAACATTCCGGAATTCCGAACATTCCGGAACCTTGGTGCATTCCGGAACTCTGAACATTCCGGAATTCAGAAAATTCCGGAGTTCCGAACATTCCGGAACCTTGGTGCATTCCGGAACTCTGAACATTCCGGAATTCCGAACATTCCGGAACCTTGGTGCATTCCGGAATTCCGAACATTCCGGAACCTTGGTGCATTCCGGAACTCTGAACATTCCGGAACTCTGAACATTCCGGAACCTTGGTGCATTCCGGAACCTTGGTGCATTCCGGAACCTTGGTGCATTCCAGAACTCTGAACATTCCGGAACTCTGAACATTCCGGAATTCCGAACATTCCGGAACCTTGGTGCATTCCGGAACTCTGAACATTCCGGAATTCAGAACATTCCGGAATTCCGAACATTCCGGAACCTTGGTGCATTACGGAATTCCGAACATTCCGGAACCTTGGTGCATTCCGGAACTCTGAACATTCCGGAACTCTGAACATTCCGGAATTCCGAACATTCCGGAATTCCGAACATTCCGGAACCTTGGTGCATTCCGGAACTCTGAACATTCCGGAATTCCGAACATTCCGGAACCTTGGTACATTCCGGAATTCCGAACATTCCGGAACCTTGGTGCATTCCGGAACTCTGAACATTCCGGAATTCCGAACATTCCGGAACCTTGGTGCATTCCGGAACCTTGGTGCATTCCGGAACTCTGAACATTCCGGAATTCCGAACATTCCGGAACCTAGGTGCATTCCGGAACCTTGGTGCATTCCGGAACTCTGAACATTCCGGAATTCAGAACATTCCGGAATTCCGAACATTCCGGAACCTTGGTGCATTCCGGAACTCTGAACATTCCGGAATTCCGAACATTCCGGAACCTTGGTGCATTCCGGAATTCCGAACATTCCGGAACCTTGGTGCATTCCGGAACTCTGAACATTCCGGAATTCCGAACATTCCGGAACCTTGGTGCATTACGGAATTCCGAACATTCCGGAACCTTGGTGCATTCCGGAACTCTGAACATTCCGGAACTCTGAACATTCCGGAATTCCGAACATTCCGGAACCTTGGTGCATTCCGGAACTCTGAACATTCCGGAACTCTGAACATTCCGGAATTCCGAACATTCCGGAACCTTGGTGCATTCCGGAACCTTGGTGCATTCCGGAACTCTGAACATTCCGGAACTCTGAACATTCCGGAATTCCGAACATTCCGGAACCTTGGTGCATTCCGGAACTCTGAACATTCCGGAACTCTGAACATTCCGGAATTCCGAACATTCCGGAACCTTGGTGCATTCCGGAACCTTGGTGCATTCCGGAACTCTGAACATTCCGGAACTCTGAACATTCCGGAATTCCGAACATTCCGGAACCTTGGTGCATTCCGGAACTCTGAACATTCCGGAATTCAGAAAATTCCGGAGTTCCGAACATTCCGGAACCTTGGTGCATTCCGGAACTCTGAACATTCCGGAATTCCGAACATTCCGGAACCTTGGTGCATTCCGGAACTCTGAACATTCCGGAACTATGAACATTCCGGAATTCCGAACATTCCGGAACCTTGGTGCATTCCGGAACTCTGAACATTCCGGAACTCTGAACATTCCGGAATTCCGAACATTCCGGAACCTTGGTGCATTCCGGAACCTTGGTGCATTCCGGAACTCTGAACATTCCGGAACTCTGAACATTCCGGAATTCCGAACATTCCGGAACCTTGGTGCATTCCGGAACTCTGAACATTCAGGAATTACGAACATTCCGGAACCTTGGTGCATTCCGGAACCTTGGTGCATTCCGGAACTCTGAACATTCCGGAATTCCGAACATTCCGGAACCTAGGTGCATTCCGGAACCTTGGTGCATTCCGGAACTCTGAACATTCCGGAATTCCGAACATTCCGGAATTCCGAACATTCCGGAACCTTGGTGCATTCCGGAACTCTGAACATTCCGGAACTCTGAACATTCCGGAACCTTGGTGCATTCCGGAACCTTGGTGCATTCCGGAACCTTGGTGCATTCCGGAACTCTGAACATTCCGGAACTCTGAACATTCCGGAATTCCGAACATTCCGGAACCTTGGTGCATTCCGGAACCTTGGTGCATTCCGGAACTCTGAACATTCCGGAACTCTGAACATTCCGGAACCTTGGTGCATTCCGGAACCTTGGTGCATTCCGGAACTCTGAACATTCCGGAACTCTGAACATTCCGGAATTCCGAACATTCCGGAACCTTGGTGCATTCCGGAACTCTGAACATTCCGGAATTCCGAACATTCCGGAACCTTGGTGCATTCCGGAACTCTGAACATTCCGGAACTCTGAACATTCCGGAATTCCGAACATTCCGGAACCTTGGTGGATTCCGGAATTCCGAACATTCCGGAACCTTGGTGCATTCCGGAACTCTGAACATTCCGGAATTCCGAACATTCCGGAACCTTGGTGCATTCCGGAACTCTGAACATTCCGGAACTCTGAACATTCCGGAATTCCGAACATTCCGAAACCTTGGTGCATTCCGGAACTCTGAACATTCCGGAACTCTGAACATTCCGGAACCTTGGTGCATTCCGGAACTCTGAACATTCCGGAATTCCGAACATTCCGGAATTCCGAACATTCCGGAACCTTGGTGCATTCCGGAACTCTGAACATTCCGGAACTCTGAACATTCCGGAACCTTGGTGCATTCCGGAACCTTGGTGCATTCCGGAACCTTGGTGCATTCCGGAACTCTGAACATTCCGGAACTCTGAACATTCCGGAATTCCGAACATTCCGGAACCTTGGTGCATTCCGGAACCTTGGTGCATTCCGGAACTCTGAACATTCCGGAACTCTGAACATTCCGGAACCTTGGTGCATTCCGGAACCTTGGTGCATTCCGGAACTCTGAACATTCCGGAACTCTGAACATTCCGGAATTCCGAACATTCCGGAACCTTGGTGCATTCCGGAACTCTGAACATTCCGGAATTCCGAACATTCCGGAACCTTGGTGCATTCCGGAACTCTGAACATTCCGGAACTCTGAACATTCCGGAATTCCGAACATTCCGGAACCTTGGTGGATTCCGGAACTCTGAACATTCCGGAATTCAGAACATTCCGGAATTCCGAACATTCCGGAACCTTGGTGCATTACGGAATTCCGAACATTCCGGAACCTTGGTGCATTCCGGAACCTTGGTGCATTCCGGAACTCTGAACATTCCGGAACTTTGAACATTCCGGAATTCCGAACATTCCGGAACCTTGGTGCATTCCGGAACCTTGGTGCATTCCGGAACTCTGAACATTCCGGAACTCTGAACATTCCGGAACCTTGGTGCATTCCGGAACCTTGGTGCATTCCGGAACTCTGAACATTCCGGAACTCTGAACATTCCGGAATTCCGAACATTCCGGAACCTTGGTGCATTCCGGAACTCTGAACATTCCGGAATTCCGAACATTCCGGAACCTTGGTGCATTCCGGAACTCTGAACATTCCGGAACTCTGAACATTCCGGAATTCCGAACATTCCGGAACCTTGGTGGATTCCGGAACTCTGAACATTCCGGAATTCAGAACATTCCGGAATTCCGAACATTCCGGAACCTTGGTGCATTACGGAATTCCGAACATTCCGGAACCTTGGTGCATTCCGGAACTCTGAACATTCCGGAACTCTGAACATTCCGGAATTCCGAACATTCCGGAATTCCGAACATTCCGGAATTCCGAACATTCCGGAATTCCGAACATTCCGGAACCTTGGTGCATTCCGGAACTCTGAACATTCCGGAACTCTGAACATTCCGGAACCTTGGTGCATTCCGGAACCTTGGTGCATTCCGGAACTCTGAACATTCCGGAACTCTGAACATTCCGGAATTCCGAACATTCCGGAACCTTGGTGCATTCCGGAACTCTGAACATTCCGGAATTCAGAAAATTCCGGAGTTCCGAACATTCCGGAACCTTGGTGCATTCCGGAACTCTGAACATTCCGGAATTCCGAACATTCCGGAACCTTGGTGCATTCCGGAATTCCGAACATTCCGGAACCTTGGTGCATTCCGGAACTCTGAACATTCCGGAACTCTGAACATTCCGGAACCTTGGTGCATTCCGGAACCTTGGTGCATTCCGGAACCTTGGTGCATTCCAGAACTCTGAACATTCCGGAACTCTGAACATTCCGGAATTCCGAACATTCCGGAACCTTGGTGCATTCCGGAACTCTGAACATTCCGGAATTCAGAACATTCCGGAATTCCGAACATTCCGGAACCTTGGTGCATTACGGAATTCCGAACATTCCGGAACCTTGGTGCATTCCGGAACTCTGAACATTCCGGAACTCTGAACATTCCGGAATTCCGAACATTCCGGAATTCCGAACATTCCGGAACCTTGGTGCATTCCGGAACTCTGAACATTCCGGAATTCCGAACATTCCGGAACCTTGGTGCATTCCGGAATTCCGAACATTCCGGAACCTTGGTGCATTCCGGAACTCTGAACATTCCGGAACTCTGAACATTCCGGAATTCCGAACATTCCGGAACCTTGGTGCATTCCGGAACTCTGAACATTCCGGAATTCCGAACATTCCGGAACCTTGGTGCATTCCGGAACCTTGGTGCATTCCGGAACTCTGAACATTCCGGAATTCCGAACATTCCGGAACCTAGGTGCATTCCGGAACCTTGGTGCATTCCAGAACTCTGAACATTCCGGAATTCAGAACATTCCGGAATTCCGAACATTCCGGAACCTTGGTGCATTCCGGAACTCTGAACATTCCGGAATTCCGAACATTCCGGAACCTTGGTGCATTCCGGAATTCCGAACATTCCAGAACCTTGGTGCATTCCGGAACTCTGAACATTCCGGAATTCCGAACATTCCGGAACCTTGGTGCATTACGGAATTCCGAACATTCCGGAACCTTGGTGCATTCCGGAACTCTGAACATTCCGGAATTCCGAACATTCCGGAACCTTGGTGCATTACGGAATTCCGAACATTCCGGAACCTTGGTGCATTCCGGAACTCTGAACATTTCGGAACTCTGAACATTCCGGAATTCCGAACATTCCGGAATTCCGAACATTCCGGAACCTTGGTGCATTCCGGAACTCTGAACATTCCGGAATTCCGAACATTCCGGAACCTTGGTGCATTCCGGAATTCCGAACATTCCGGAACCTTGGTGCATTCCGGAACTCTGAACATTCCGGAACTATGAACATTCCGGAATTCCGAACATTCCGGAACCTTGGTGCATTCCGGAACTCTGAACATTCCGGAATTCCGAACATTCCGGAACCTTGGTGCATTCCGGAATTCCGAACATTCCGGAACCATGGTGCATTCCGGAACTCTGAACATTCCGGAAATCTGAACATTCCGGAATTCCGAACATTCCGGAATTCCGAACATTCCGGAACCTTGGTGCATTCCGGAACTCTGAACATTCCGGAATTCCGAACATTCCGGAACCTTGGTGCATTCCGGAACTCTGAACATTCCGGAACTCTGAACATTCCGGAATTCCGAACATTCCGGAACCTTGGTGCATTCCGGAACCTTGGTGCATTCCGGAACTCTGAACATTCCGGAACTCTGAACATTCCGGAATTCCGAACATTCCGGAACCTTGGTGCATTCCGGAACTCTGAACATTCCGGAACTCTGAACATTCCGGAATTCCGAACATTCCGGAACCTTGGTACATTCCGGAATTCCGAACATTCCGGAACCTTGGTGCATTCCGGAACTCTGAACATTCCGGAATTCCGAACATTCCAGAACCTTGGTGCATTCCGGAACTCTGAACATTCCGGAACTCTGAACATTCCGGAATTCCGAACATTTCGGAACCTTGGTGCATTCCGGAACTCTGAACATTCCGGAATTCCGAACATTCCGGAACCTTGGTGCATTCCGGAACCTTGGTGCATTCCGGAACTCTGAACATTCCGGAATTCCGAACATTCCGGAATTCCGAACATTCCGGAACCTTGGTGCATTCCGGAACTCTGAACATTCCGGAACTCTGAACATTCCGGAACCTTGGTGCATTCCGGAACCTTGGTGCATTCCGGAACCTTGGTGCATTCCGGAACTCTGAACATTCCGGAACTCTGAACATTCCGGAATTCCGAACATTCCGGAACCTTGGTGCATTCCGGAACCTTGGTGCATTCCGGAACTCTGAACATTCCGGAACTCTGAACATTCCGGAACCTTGGTGCATTCCGGAACCTTGGTGCATTCCGGAACTCTGAACATTCCGGAACTCTGAACATTCCGGAATTCCGAACATTCCGGAACCTTGGTGCATTCCGGAACTCTGAACATTCCGGAATTCCGAACATTCCGGAACCTTGGTGCATTCCGGAACTCTGAACATTCCGGAACTCTGAACATTCCGGAATTCCGAACATTCCGGAACCTTGGTGGATTCCGGAACTCTGAACATTCCGGAATTCAGAACATTCCGGAATTCCGAACATTCCGGAACCTTGGTGCATTACGGAATTCCGAACATTCCGGAACCTTGGTGCATTCCGGAACTCTGAACATTCCGGAACTCTGAACATTCCGGAATTCCGAACATTCCGGAATTCCGAACATTCCGGAATTCCGAACATTCCGGAATTCCGAACATTCCGGAACCTTGGTGCATTCCGGAACTCTGAACATTCCGGAACTCTGAACATTCCGGAACCTTGGTGCATTCCGGAACCTTGGTGCATTCCGGAACTCTGAACATTCCGGAACTCTGAACATTCCGGAATTCCGAACATTCCGGAACCTTGGTGCATTCCGGAACCTTGGTGCATTCCGGAACTCTGAACATTCCGGAACTCTGAACATTCCGGAACCTTGGTGCATTCCGGAACCTTGGTGCATTCCGGAACTCTGAACATTCCGGAACTCTGAACATTCCGGAATTCCGAACATTCCGGAACCTTGGTGCATTCCGGAACTCTGAACATTCCGGAATTCAGAAAATTCCGGAGTTCCGAACATTCCGGAACCTTGGTGCATTCCGGAACTCTGAACATTCCGGAATTCCGAACATTCCGGAACCTTGGTGCATTCCGGAACTCTGAACATTCCGGAACTATGAACATTCCGGAATTCCGAACATTCCGGAACCTTGGTGCATTCCGGAACTCTGAACATTCCGGAATTCCGAACATTCCGGAACCTTGGTGCATTCCGGAATTCCGAACATTCCGGAACCATGGTGCATTCCGGAACTCTGAACATTCCGGAACTCTGAACATTCCGGAATTCCGAACATTCCGGAACCTTGGTGCATTCCGGAACTCTGAACATTCCGGAACTCTGAACATTCCGGAATTCCGAACATTCCGGAACCTTGGTGCATTCCGGAACCTTGGTGCATTCCGGAACTCTGAACATTCCGGAACTCTGAACATTCCGGAATTCCGAACATTCCGGAACCTTGGTGCATTCCGGAACTCTGAACATTCCGGAACTCTGAACATTCCGGAATTCCGAACATTCCGGAACCTTGGTGCATTCCGGAACCTTGGTGCATTCCGGAACTCTGAACATTCCGGAATTCCGAACATTCCGGAACCTTGGTGCATTCCGGAACTCTGAACATTCCGGAATTCAGAAAATTCCGGAGTTCCGAACATTCCGGAACCTTGGTGCATTCCGGAACTCTGAACATTCCGGAATTCCGAACATTCCGGAACCTTGGTGCATTCCGGAACTCTGAACATTCCGGAACTATGAACATTCCGGAATTCCGAACATTCCGGAACCTTGGTGCATTCCGGAACTCTGAACATTCCGGAACTCTGAACATTCCGGAATTCCGAACATTCCGGAACCTTGGTGCATTCCGGAACCTTGGTGCATTCCGGAACTCTGAACATTCCGGAACTCTGAACATTCCAGAATTCCGAACATTCCGGAACCTTGGTGCATTCCGGAACTCTGAACATTCCGGAACTCTGAACATTCCGGAATTCCGAACATTCCGGAACCTTGGTGCATTCCGGAACCTTGGTGCATTCCGGAACTCTGAACATTCCGGAACTCTGAACATTCCGGAATTCCGAACATTCCGGAACCTTGGTGCATTCCGGAACTCTGAACATTCCGGAATTCAGAAAATTCCGGAGTTCCGAACATTCCGGAACCTTGGTGCATTCCGGAACTCTGAACATTCCGGAATTCCGAACATTCCGGAACCTTGGTGCATTCCGGAACTCTGAACATTCCGGAACTATGAACATTCCGGAATTCCGAACATTCCGGAACCTTGGTGCATTCCGGAACTCTGAACATTCCGGAATTCCGAACATTCCGGAACCTTGGTGCATTCCGGAATTCCGAACATTCCGGAACCATGGTGCATTCCGGAACTCTGAACATTCCGGAACTCTGAACATTCCGGAATTCCGAACATTCCGGAACCTTGGTGCATTCCGGAACTCTGAACATTCCGGAACTCTGAACATTCCGGAATTCCGAACATTCCGGAACCTTGGTGCATTCCGGAACTCTGAACATTCCGGAACTCTGAACATTCCGGAATTCCGAACATTCCGGAACCTTGGTGCATTCCGGAACCTTGGTGCATTCCGGAACTCTGAACATTCCGGAACTCTGAACATTCCGGAATTCCGAACATTCCGGAACCTTGGTGCATTCCGGAACTCTGAACATTCCGGAATTCAGAAAATTCCGGAGTTCCGAACATTCCGGAACCTTGGTGCATTCCGGAACTCTGAACATTCCGGAATTCCGAACATTCCGGAACCTTGGTGCATTCCGGAACTCTGAACATTCCGGAACTATGAACATTCCGGAATTCCGAACATTCCGGAACCTTGGTGCATTCCGGAACTCTGAACATTCCGGAATTCCGAACATTCCGGAACCTTGGTGCATTCCGGAATTCCGAACATTCCGGAACCATGGTGCATTCCGGAACTCTGAACATTCCGGAACTCTGAACATTCCGGAATTCCGAACATTCCGGAACCTTGGTGCATTCCGGAACTCTGAACATTCCGGAACTCTGAACATTCCGGAATTCCGAACATTCCGGAACCTTGGTGCATTCCGGAACCTTGGTGCATTCCGGAACTCTGAACATTCCGGAACTCTGAACATTCCGGAATTCCGAACATTCCGGAACCTTGGTGCATTCCGGAACTCTGAACATTCCGGAACTCTGAACATTCCGGAATTCCGAACATTCCGGAACCTTGGTGCATTCCGGAACCTTGGTGCATTCCGGAACTCTGAACATTCCGGAATTCCGAACATTCCGGAACCTTGGTGCATTCCGGAACTCTGAACATTCCGGAATTCAGAAAATTCCGGAGTTCCGAACATTCCGGAACCTTGGTGCATTCCGGAACTCTGAACATTCCGGAATTCCGAACATTCCGGAACCTTGGTGCATTCCGGAACTCTGAACATTCCGGAACTATGAACATTCCGGAATTCCGAACATTCCGGAACCTTGGTGCATTCCGGAACTCTGAACATTCCGGAACTCTGAACATTCCGGAATTCCGAACATTCCGGAACCTTGGTGCATTCCGGAACCTTGGTGCATTCCGGAACTCTGAACATTCCGGAACTCTGAACATTCCAGAATTCCGAACATTCCGGAACCTTGGTGCATTCCGGAACTCTGAACATTCCGGAACTCTGAACATTCCGGAATTCCGAACATTCCGGAACCTTGGTGCATTCCGGAACCTTGGTGCATTCCGGAACTCTGAACATTCCGGAACTCTGAACATTCCGGAATTCCGAACATTCCGGAACCTTGGTGCATTCCGGAACTCTGAACATTCCGGAATTCAGAAAATTCCGGAGTTCCGAACATTCCGGAACCTTGGTGCATTCCGGAACTCTGAACATTCCGGAATTCCGAACATTCCGGAACCTTGGTGCATTCCGGAACTCTGAACATTCCGGAACTATGAACATTCCGGAATTCCGAACATTCCGGAACCTTGGTGCATTCCGGAACTCTGAACATTCCGGAATTCCGAACATTCCGGAACCTTGGTGCATTCCGGAATTCCGAACATTCCGGAACCATGGTGCATTCCGGAACTCTGAACATTCCGGAACTCTGAACATTCCGGAATTCCGAACATTCCGGAACCTTGGTGCATTCCGGAACTCTGAACATTCCGGAACTCTGAACATTCCGGAATTCCGAACATTCCGGAACCTTGGTGCATTCCGGAACTCTGAACATTCCGGAACTCTGAACATTCCGGAATTCCGAACATTCCGGAACCTTGGTGCATTCCGGAACCTTGGTGCATTCCGGAACTCTGAACATTCCGGAACTCTGAACATTCCGGAATTCCGAACATTCCGGAACCTTGGTGCATTCCGGAACTCTGAACATTCCGGAATTCAGAAAATTCCGGAGTTCCGAACATTCCGGAACCTTGGTGCATTCCGGAACTCTGAACATTCCGGAATTCCGAACATTCCGGAACCTTGGTGCATTCCGGAACTCTGAACATTCCGGAACTATGAACATTCCGGAATTCCGAACATTCCGGAACCTTGGTGCATTCCGGAACTCTGAACATTCCGGAATTCCGAACATTCCGGAACCTTGGTGCATTCCGGAATTCCGAACATTCCGGAACCATGGTGCATTCCGGAACTCTGAACATTCCGGAACTCTGAACATTCCGGAATTCCGAACATTCCGGAACCTTGGTGCATTCCGGAACTCTGAACATTCCGGAACTCTGAACATTCCGGAATTCCGAACATTCCGGAACCTTGGTGCATTCCGGAACCTTGGTGCATTCCGGAACTCTGAACATTCCGGAACTCTGAACATTCCGGAATTCCGAACATTCCGGAACCTTGGTGCATTCCGGAACTCTGAACATTCCGGAACTCTGAACATTCCGGAATTCCGAACATTCCGGAACCTTGGTGCATTCCGGAACCTTGGTGCATTCCGGAACTCTGAACATTCCGGAACTCTGAACATTCCGGAATTCCGAACATTCCGGAACCTTGGTGCATTCCGGAACTCTGAACATTCCGGAACCTTGGTACATTCCGGAATTCCGAACATTCCGGAACCTTGGTGCATTCCGGAACTCTGAACATTCCGGAATTCCGAACATTCCGGAACCTTGGTGCATTCCGGAACTCTGAACATTCCGGAATTCCGAACATTCCGGAACCTTGGTGCATTCCGGAACCTTGGTGCATTCCGGAACTCTGAACATTCCGGAATTCCGAACATTCCGGAATTCCGAACATTCCGGAACCTTGGTGCATTCCGGAACTCTGAACATTCCGGAACTCTGAACATTCCGGAACCTTGGTGCATTCCGGAACCTTGGTGCATTCCGGAACCTTGGTGCATTCCGGAACTCTGAACATTCCGGAACTCTGAACATTCCGGAATTCCGAACATTCCGGAACCTTGGTGCATTCCGGAACCTTGGTGCATTCCGGAACTCTGAACATTCCGGAACTCTGAACATTCCGGAACCTTGGTGCATTCCGGAACCTTGGTGCATTCCGGAACTCTGAACATTCCGGAACTCTGAACATTCCGGAATTCCGAACATTCCGGAACCTTGGTGCATTCTGGAACTCTGAACATTCCGGAACTCTGAACATTCCGGAATTCCGAACATTCCGGAATTCCGAACATTCCGGAATTCCGAACATTCCGGAATTCCGAACATTCCGGAACCTTGGTGCATTCCGGAACTCTGAACATTCCGGAACTCTGAACATTCCGGAACCTTGGTGCATTCCGGAACCTTGGTGCATTCCGGAACTCTGAACATTCCGGAACTCTGAACATTCCGGAATTCCGAACATTCCGGAACCTTGGTGCATTCCGGAACTCTGAACATTCCGGAATTCAGAAAATTCCGGAGTTCCGAACATTCCGGAACCTTGGTGCATTCCGGAACTCTGAACATTCCGGAATTCCGAGCATTCCGGAACCTTGGTGCATTCCGGAATTCCGAACATTCCGGAACCTTGGTGCATTCCGGAACTCTGAACATTCCGGAACTCTGAACATTCCGGAACCTTGGTGCATTCCGGAACCTTGGTGCATTCCGGAACCTTGGTGCATTCCAGAACTCTGAACATTCCGGAACTCTGAACATTCCGGAATTCCGAACATTCCGGAACCTTGGTGCATTCCGGAACTCTGAACATTCCGGAATTCAGAACATTCCGGAATTCCGAACATTCCGGAACCTTGGTGCATTACGGAATTCCGAACATTCCGGAACCTTGGAGCATTCCGGAACTCTGAACATTCCGGAACTCTGAACATTCCGGAATTCCGAACATTCCGGAATTCCGAACATTCCGGAACCTTGGTGCATTCCGGAACTCTGAACATTCCGGAATTCCGAACATTCCGGAACCTTGGTGCATTCCGGAATTCCGAACATTCCGGAACCTTGGTGCATTCCGGAACTCTGAACATTCCGGAACTCTGAACATTCCGGAATTCCGAACATTCCGGAACCTTGGTGCATTCCGGAACTCTGAACATTCCGGAATTCCGAACATTCCGGAACCTTGGTGCATTCCGGAACCTTGGTGCATTCCGGAACTCTGAACATTCCGGAATTCCGAACATTCCGGAACCTAGGTGCATTCCGGAACCTTGGTGCATTCCGGAACTCTGAACATTCCGGAACTCTGAACATTCCGGAATTCCGAACATTCCGGAATTCCGAACATTCCGGAACCTTGGTGCATTCCGGAACTCTGAACATTCCGGAACTCTGAACATTCCGGAACCTTGGTGCATTCCGGAACCTTGGTGCATTCCGGAACCTTGGTGCATTCCAGAACTCTGAACATTCCGGAACTCTGAACATTCCGGAATTCCGAACATTCCGGAACCTTGGTGCATTCCGGAACTCTGAACATTCCGGAATTCAGAACATTCCGGAATTCAGAACATTCCGGAACCTTGGTGCATTCCGGAACTCTGAACATTCCGGAATTCCGAACATTCCGGAACCTTGGTGCATTCCGGAATTCCGAACATTCCGGAACCTTGGTGCATTCCGGAACTCTGAACATTCCGGAATTCCGAACATTCCGGAACCTTGGTGCATTACGGAATTCCGAACATTCCGGAACCTTGGTGCATTCCGGAACTCTGAACATTTCGGAACTCTGAACATTCCGGAATTCCGAACATTCCGGAATTCCGAACATTCCGGAACCTTGGTGCATTCCGGAACTCTGAACATTCCGGAATTCCGAACATTCCGGAACCTTGGTGCATTCCGGAATTCCGAACATTCCGGAACCTTGGTGCATTCCGAAACTCTGAACATTCCGGAACTATGAACATTCCGGAATTCCGAACATTCCGGAACCTTGGTGCATTCCGGAACTCTGAACATTCCGGAATTCCGAACATTCCGGAACCTTGGTGCATTCCGGAATTCCGAACATTCCGGAACCATGGTGCATTCCGGAACTCTGAACATTCCGGAAATCTGAACATTCCGGAATTCCGAACATTCCGGAATTCCGAACATTCCGGAACCTTGGTGCATTCCGGAACTCTGAACATTCCGGAATTCCGAACATTCCGGAACCTTGGTGCATTCCGGAACCTTGGTGCATTCCGGAACTCTGAACATTCCGGAACTCTGAACATTCCGGAATTCCGAACATTCCGGAACCTTGGTGCATTCCGGAACTCTGAACATTCCGGAACTCTGAACATTCCGGAATTCCGAACATTCCGGAACCTTGGTGCATTCCGGAACCTTGGTGCATTCCGGAACTCTGAACATTCCGGAACTCTGAACATTCCGGAACCTTGGTGCATTCCGGAACCTTGGTGCATTCCGGAACTCTGAACATTCCGGAACTCTGAACATTCCGGAATTCCGAACATTCCGGAACCTTGGTGCATTCCGGAACTCTGAACATTCCGGAATTCCGAACATTCCGGAACCTTGGTGCATTCCGGAACTCTGAACATTCCGGAACTCTGAACATTCCGGAATTCCGAACATTCCGGAACCTTGGTGGATTCCGGAACTCTGAACATTCCGGAATTCAGAACATTCCGGAATTCCGAACATTCCGGAACCTTGGTGCATTACGGAATTCCGAACATTCCGGAACCTTGGTGCATTCCGGAACTCTGAACATTCCGGAACTCTGAACATTCCGGAATTCCGAACATTCCGGAATTCCGAACATTCCGGAATTCCGAACATTCCGGAATTCCGAACATTCCGGAATTCCGAACATTCCGGAACCTTGGTGCATTCCGGAACTCTGAACATTCCGGAACTCTGAACATTCCGGAATTCCGAACATTCCGGAACCTTGGTGCATTCCGGAACTCTGAACATTCCGGAATTCAGAAAATTCCGGAGTTCCGAACATTCCGGAACCTTGGTGCATTCCGGAACTCTGAACATTCCGGAATTCCGAACATTCCGGAACCTTGGTGCATTCCGGAATTCCGAACATTCCGGAACCTTGGTGCATTCCGGAACTCTGAACATTCCGGAACTCTGAACATTCCGGAACCTTGGTGCATTCCGGAACCTTGGTGCATTCCGGAACCTTGGTGCATTCCAGAACTCTGAACATTCCGGAACTCTGAACATTCCGGAATTCCGAACATTCCGGAACCTTGGTGCATTCCGGAACTCTGAACATTCCGGAATTCAGAACATTCCGGAATTCCGAACATTCCGGAACCTTGGTGCATTACGGAATTCCGAACATTCCGGAACCTTGGTGCATTCCGGAACTCTGAACATTCCGGAACTCTGAACATTCCGGAACCTTGGTGCATTCCGGAACCTTGGTGCATTCCGGAACTCTGAACATTCCGGAACTCTGAACATTCCGGAATTCCGAACATTCCGGAACCTTGGTGCATTCCGGAACTCTGAACATTCCGGAATTCAGAAAATTCCGGAGTTCCGAACATTCCGGAACCTTGGTGCATTCCGGAACTCTGAACATTCCGGAATTCCGAACATTCCGGAACCTTGGTGCATTCCGGAATTCCGAACATTCCGGAACCTTGGTGCATTCCGGAACTCTGAACATTCCGGAACTCTGAACATTCCGGAACCTTGGTGCATTCCGGAACCTTGGTGCATTCCGGAACCTTGGTGCATTCCAGAACTCTGAACATTCCGGAACTCTGAACATTCCGGAATTCCGAACATTCCGGAACCTTGGTGCATTCCGGAACTCTGAACATTCCGGAATTCAGAACATTCCGGAATTCCGAACATTCCGGAATTCCGAACATTCCGGAATTCCGAACATTCCGGAACCTTGGTGCATTCCGGAACTCTGAACATTCCGGAATTCCGAACATTCCGGAACCTTGGTGCATTCCGGAATTCCGAACATTCCGGAACCTTGGTGCATTCCGGAACTCTGAACATTCCGGAATTCCGAACATTCCGGAACCTTGGTGCATTCCGGAACTCTGAACATTCCGGAATTCCGAACATTCCGGAACCTTGGTGCATTCCGGAACCTTGGTGCATTCCGGAACTCTGAACATTCCGGAATTCCGAACATTCCGGAACCTAGGTGCATTCCGGAACCTTGGTGCATTCCGGAACTCTGAACATTCCGGAATTCCGAACATTCCGGAATTCCGAACATTCCGGAACCTTGGTGCATTCCGGAACTCTGAACATTCCGGAATTCCGAACATTCCGGAACTCTGAACATTCCGGAATTCCGAACATTCCGGAATTCCGAACATTCCGGAACCTTGGTGCATTCCGGAACTCTGAACATTCCGGAACTCTGAACATTCCGGAACCTTGGTGCATTCCGGAACCTTGGTGCATTCCGGAACCTTGGTGCATTCCAGAACTCTGAACATTCCGGAACTCTGAACATTCCGGAATTCCGAACATTCCGGAACCTTGGTGCATTCCGGAACTCTGAACATTCCGGAATTCCGAACATTCCGGAACCTTGGTGCATTCCGGAATTCCGAACATTCCGGAACCTTGGTGCATTCCGGAACTCTGAACATTCCGGAACTCTGAACATTCCGGAATTCCGAACATTCCGGAACCTTGGTGCATTCCGGAACTCTGAACATTCCGGAATTCCGAACATTCCGGAACCTTGGTGCATTCCGGAACCTTGGTGCATTCCGGAACTCTGAACATTCCGGAATTCCGAACATTCCGGAACCTAGGTGCATTCCGGAACCTTGGTGCATTCCGGAACTCTGAACATTCCGGAATTCAGAACATTCCGGAATTCCGAACATTCCGGAACCTTGGTGCATTCCGGAACTCTGAACATTCCGGAATTCCGAACATTCCGGAACCTTGGTGCATTCCGGAATTCCGAACATTCCGGAACCTTGGTGCATTCCGGAACCTTGGTGCATTCCGGAACTCTGAACATTCCGGAATTCCGAACATTCCGGAATTCCGAACATTCCGGAACCTTGGTGCATTCCGGAACTCTGAACATTCCGGAATTCCGAACATTCCGGAACCTTGGTGCATTCCGGAATTCCGAACATTCCGGAACCTTGGTGCATTCCGGAACTCTGAACATTCCGGAACTCTGAACATTCCGGAATTCCGAACATTCCGGAACCTTGGTGCATTCCGGAACTCTGAACATTCCGGAATTCCGAACATTCCGGAACCTTGGTGCATTCCGGAACCTTGGTGCATTCCGGAACTCTGAACATTCCGGAATTCCGAACATTCCGGAACCTAGGTGCATTCCGGAACCTTGGTGCATTCCGGAACTCTGAACATTCCGGAATTCAGAACATTCCGGAATTCCGAACATTCCGGAACCTTGGTGCATTCCGGAACTCTGAACATTCCGGAATTCCGAACATTCCGGAACCTTGGTGCATTCCGGAATTCCGAACATTCCGGAACCTTGGTGCATTCCGGAACTCTGAACATTCCGGAATTCCGAACATTCCGGAACCTTGGTGCATTACGGAATTCCGAACATTCCGGAACCTTGGTGCATTCCGGAACTCTGAACATTTCGGAACTCTGAACATTCCGGAATTCCGAACATTCCGGAATTCCGAACATTCCGGAACCTTGGTGCATTCCGGAACTCTGAACATTCCGGAATTCCGAACATTCCGGAACCTTGGTGCATTCCGGAATTCCGAACATTCCGGAACCATGGTGCATTCCGGAACTCTGAACATTCCGGAAATCTGAACATTCCGGAATTCCGAACATTCCGGAATTCCGAACATTCCGGAACCTTGGTGCATTCCGGAACTCTGAACATTCCGGAATTCCGAACATTCCGGAACCTTGGTGCATTCCGGAACTCTGAACATTCCGGAACTCTGAACATTCCGGAATTCCGAACATTCCGGAACCTTGGTGCATTCCGGAACCTTGGTGCATTCCGGAACTCTGAACATTCCGGAACTCTGAACATTCCGGAATTCCGAACATTCCGGAACCTTGGTGCATTCCGGAACTCTGAACATTCCGGAACTCTGAACATTCCGGAATTCCGAACATTCCGGAACCTTGGTACATTCCGGAATTCCGAACATTCCGGAACCTTGGTGCATTCCGGAACTCTGAACATTCCGGAATTCCGAACATTCCGGAACCTTGGTGCATTCCGGAACTCTGAACATTCCGGAATTCAGAACATTCCGGAATTCCGAACATTCCGGAACCTTGGTGCATTCCGGAACTCTGAACATTCCGGAATTCCGAACATTTCGGAACCTTGGTGCATTCCGGAACTCTGAACATTCCGGAATTCCGAACATTCCGGAACCTTGGTGCATTCCGGAACCTTGGTGCATTCCGGAACTCTGAACATTCCGGAATTCCGAACATTCCGGAATTCCGAACATTCCGGAACCTTGGTGCATTCCGGAACTCTGAACATTCCGGAACTCTGAACATTCCGGAACCTTGGTGCATTCCGGAACCTTGGTGCATTCCGGAACCTTGGTGCATTCCGGAACTCTGAACATTCCGGAACTCTGAACATTCCGGAATTCCGAACATTCCGGAACCTTGGTGCATTCCGGAACCTTGGTGCATTCCGGAACTCTGAACATTCCGGAACTCTGAACATTCCGGAACCTTGGTGCATTCCGGAACCTTGGTGCATTCCGGAACTCTGAACATTCCGGAACTCTGAACATTCCGGAATTCCGAACATTCCGGAACCTTGGTGCATTCCGGAACTCTGAACATTCCGGAATTCCGAACATTCCGGAACCTTGGTGCATTCCGGAACTCTGAACATTCCGGAACTCTGAACATTCCGGAATTCCGAACATTCCGGAACCTTGGTGGATTCCGGAACTCTGAACATTCCGGAATTCAGAACATTCCGGAATTCCGAACATTCCGGAACCTTGGTGCATTACGGAATTCCGAACATTCCGGAACCTTGGTGCATTCCGGAACTCTAAACATTCCGGAACTCTGAACATTCCGGAATTCCGAACATTCCGGAATTCCGAACATTCCGGAATTCCGAACATTCCGGAATTCCGAACATTCCGGAACCTTGGTGCATTCCGGAACTCTGAACATTCCGGAACTCTGAACATTCCGGAACCTTGGTGCATTCCGGAACCTTGGTGCATTCCGGAACTCTGAACATTCCGGAACTCTGAACATTCCGGAATTCCGAACATTCCGGAACCTTGGTGCATTCCGGAACCTTGGTGCATTCCGGAACTCTGAACATTCCGGAACTCTGAACATTCCGGAACCTTGGTGCATTCCGGAACCTTGGTGCATTCCGGAACTCTGAACATTCCGGAACTCTGAACATTCCGGAATTCCGAACATTCCGGAACCTTGGTGCATTCCGGAACTCTGAACATTCCGGAATTCAGAAAATTCCGGAGTTCCGAACATTCCGGAACCTTGGTGCATTCCGGAACTCTGAACATTCCGGAATTCCGAACATTCCGGAACCTTGGTGCATTCCGGAACTCTGAACATTCCGGAACTATGAACATTCCGGAATTCCGAACATTCCGGAACCTTGGTGCATTCCGGAACTCTGAACATTCCGGAATTCCGAACATTCCGGAACCTTGGTGCATTCCGGAATTCCGAACATTCCGGAACCATGGTGCATTCCGGAACTCTGAACATTCCGGAACTCTGAACATTCCGGAATTCCGAACATTCCGGAACCTTGGTGCATTCCGGAACTCTGAACATTCCGGAACTCTGAACATTCCGGAATTCCGAACATTCCGGAACCTTGGTGCATTCCGGAACCTTGGTGCATTCCGGAACTCTGAACATTCCGGAACTCTGAACATTCCGGAATTCCGAACATTCCGGAACCTTGGTGCATTCCGGAACTCTGAACATTCCGGAACTCTGAACATTCCGGAATTCCGAACATTCCGGAACCTTGGTGCATTCCGGAACCTTGGTGCATTCCGGAACTCTGAACATTCCGGAATTCCGAACATTCCGGAACCTTGGTGCATTCCGGAACTCTGAACATTCCGGAATTCAGAAAATTCCGGAGTTCCGAACATTCCGGAACCTTGGTGCATTCCGGAACTCTGAACATTCCGGAATTCCGAACATTCCGGAACCTTGGTGCATTCCGGAACTCTGAACATTCCGGAACTATGAACATTCCGGAATTCCGAACATTCCGGAACCTTGGTGCATTCCGGAACTCTGAACATTCCGGAACTCTGAACATTCCGGAATTCCGAACATTCCGGAACCTTGGTGCATTCCGGAACCTTGGTGCATTCCGGAACTCTGAACATTCCGGAACTCTGAACATTCCAGAATTCCGAACATTCCGGAACCTTGGTGCATTCCGGAACTCTGAACATTCCGGAACTCTGAACATTCCGGAATTCCGAACATTCCGGAACCTTGGTGCATTCCGGAACCTTGGTGCATTCCGGAACTCTGAACATTCCGGAACTCTGAACATTCCGGAATTCCGAACATTCCGGAACCTTGGTGCATTCCGGAACTCTGAACATTCCGGAATTCAGAAAATTCCGGAGTTCCGAACATTCCGGAACCTTGGTGCATTCCGGAACTCTGAACATTCCGGAATTCCGAACATTCCGGAACCTTGGTGCATTCCGGAACTCTGAACATTCCGGAACTATGAACATTCCGGAATTCCGAACATTCCGGAACCTTGGTGCATTCCGGAACTCTGAACATTCCGGAATTCCGAACATTCCGGAACCTTGGTGCATTCCGGAATTCCGAACATTCCGGAACCATGGTGCATTCCGGAACTCTGAACATTCCGGAACTCTGAACATTCCGGAATTCCGAACATTCCGGAACCTTGGTGCATTCCGGAACTCTGAACATTCCGGAACTCTGAACATTCCGGAATTCCGAACATTCCGGAACCTTGGTGCATTCCGGAACCTTGGTGCATTCCGGAACTCTGAACATTCCGGAACTCTGAACATTCCGGAATTCCGAACATTCCGGAACCTTGGTGCATTCCGGAACTCTGAACATTCCGGAACTCTGAACATTCCGGAATTCCGAACATTCCGGAACCTTGGTGCATTCCGGAACCTTGGTGCATTCCGGAACTCTGAACATTCCGGAACTCTGAACATTCCGGAATTCCGAACATTCCGGAACCTTGGTGCATTCCGGAACTCTGAACATTCCGGAACCTTGGTACATTCCGGAATTCCGAACATTCCGGAACCTTGGTGCATTCCGGAACCTTGGTGCATTCCGGAACTCTGAACATTCCGGAATTCCGAACATTCCGGAATTCCGAACATTCCGGAACCTTGGTGCATTCCGGAACTCTGAACATTCCGGAACTCTGAACATTCCGGAACCTTGGTGCATTCCGGAACCTTGGTGCATTCCGGAACCTTGGTGCATTCCGGAACTCTGAACATTCCGGAACTCTGAACATTCCGGAATTCCGAACATTCCGGAACCATGGTGCATTCCGGAACTCTGAACATTCCGGAAATCTGAACATTCCGGAATTCCGAACATTCCGGAATTCCGAACATTCCGGAACCTTGGTGCATTCCGGAACTCTGAACATTCCGGAATTCCGAACATTCCGGAACCTTGGTGCATTCCGGAACCTTGGTGCATTCCGGAACTCTGAACATTCCGGAACTCTGAACATTCCGGAATTCCGAACATTCCGGAACCTTGGTGCATTCCGGAACTCTGAACATTCCGGAACTCTGAACATTCCGGAATTCCGAACATTCCGGAACCTTGGTGCATTCCGGAACCTTGGTGCATTCCGGAACTCTGAACATTCCGGAACTCTGAACATTCCGGAACCTTGGTGCATTACGGAATTCCGAACATTCCGGAACCTTGGTGCATTCCGGAACTCTGAACATTCCGGAACTCTGAACATTCCGGAATTCCGAACATTCCGGAATTCCGAACATTCCGGAACCTTGGTGCATTCCGGAACTCTGAACATTCCGGAATTCCGAACATTCCGGAACCTTGGAACATTCCGGAATTCCGAACATTCCGGAACCTTGGTGCATTCCGGAACTCTGAACATTCCGGAATTCCGAACATTCCGGAACCTTGGTGCATTCCGGAACCTTGGTGCATTCCGGAACTCTGAACATTCCGGAATTCCGAACATTCCGGAACCTAGGTGCATTCCGGAACCTTGGTGCATTCCGGAACTCTGAACATTCCGGAATTCCGAACATTCCGGAATTCCGAACATTCCGGAACCTTGGTGCATTCCGGAACTCTGAACATTCCGGAATTCCGAACATTCCGGAACTCTGAACATTCCGGAATTCCGAACATTCCGGAATTCCGAACATTCCGGAACCTTGGTGCATTCCGGAACTCTGAACATTCCGGAACTCTGAACATTCCGGAACCTTGGTGCATTCCGGAACCTTGGTGCATTCCGGAACCTTGGTGCATTCCAGAACTCTGAACATTCCGGAACTCTGAACATTCCGGAATTCCGAACATTCCGGAACCTTGGTGCATTCCGGAACTCTGAACATTCCGGAATTCCGAACATTCCGGAACCTTGGTGCATTCCGGAATTCCGAACATTCCGGAACCTTGGTGCATTCCGGAACTCTGAACATTCCGGAATTCCGAACATTCCGGAACCTTGGTGCATTACGGAATTCCGAACATTCCGGAACCTTGGTGCATTCCGGAACTCTGAACATTCCGGAACTCTGAACATTCCGGAACTCTGAACATTCCGGAACCTTGGTGCATTCCGGAACCTTGGTGCATTCCGGAACCTTGGTGCATTCCGGAACTCTGAACATTCCGGAACTCTGAACATTCCGGAATTCCGAACATTCCGGAACCATGGTGCATTCCGGAACTCTGAACATTCCGGAAATCTGAACATTCCGGAATTCCGAACATTCCGGAATTCCGAACATTCCGGAACCTTGGTGCATTCCGGAACTCTGAACATTCCGGAATTCCGAACATTCCGGAACCTTGGTGCATTCCGGAACCTTGGTGCATTCCGGAACTCTGAACATTCCGGAACTCTGAACATTCCGGAATTCCGAACATTCCGGAACCTTGGTGCATTCCGGAACTCTGAACATTCCGGAACTCTGAACATTCCGGAATTCCGAACATTCCGGAACCTTGGTGCATTCCGGAACCTTGGTGCATTCCGGAACTCTGAACATTCCGGAACTCTGAACATTCCGGAACCTTGGTGCATTACGGAATTCCGAACATTCCGGAACCTTGGTGCATTCCGGAACTCTGAACATTCCGGAACTCTGAACATTCCGGAATTCCGAACATTCCGGAATTCCGAACATTCCGGAACCTTGGTGCATTCCGGAACTCTGAACATTCCGGAATTCCGAACATTCCGGAACCTTGGAACATTCCGGAATTCCGAACATTCCGGAACCTTGGTGCATTCCGGAACTCTGAACATTCCGGAATTCCGAACATTCCGGAACCTTGGTGCATTCCGGAACCTTGGTGCATTCCGGAACTCTGAACATTCCGGAATTCCGAACATTCCGGAACCTAGGTGCATTCCGGAACCTTGGTGCATTCCGGAACTCTGAACATTCCGGAATTCCGAACATTCCGGAATTCCGAACATTCCGGAACCTTGGTGCATTCCGGAACTCTGAACATTCCGGAATTCCGAACATTCCGGAACTCTGAACATTCCGGAATTCCGAACATTCCGGAATTCCGAACATTCCGGAACCTTGGTGCATTCCGGAACTCTGAACATTCCGGAACTCTGAACATTCCGGAACCTTGGTGCATTCCGGAACCTTGGTGCATTCCGGAACCTTGGTGCATTCCAGAACTCTGAACATTCCGGAACTCTGAACATTCCGGAATTCCGAACATTCCGGAACCTTGGTGCATTCCGGAACTCTGAACATTCCGGAATTCCGAACATTCCGGAACCTTGGTGCATTCCGGAATTCCGAACATTCCGGAACCTTGGTGCATTCCGGAACTCTGAACATTCCGGAATTCCGAACATTCCGGAACCTTGGTGCATTACGGAATTCCGAACATTCCGGAACCTTGGTGCATTCCGGAACTCTGAACATTTCGGAACTCTGAACATTCCGGAATTCCGAACATTCCGGAATTCCGAACATTCCGGAACCTTGGTGCATTCCGGAACTCTGAACATTCCGGAATTCCGAACATTCCGGAACCTTGGTGCATTCCGGAATTCCGAACATTCCGGAACCTTGGTGCATTCCGGAACTCTGAACATTCCGGAACTATGAACATTCCGGAATTCCGAACATTCCGGAACCTTGGTGCATTCCGGAACTCTGAACATTCCGGAATTCCGAACATTCCGGAACCTTGGTGCATTCCGGAATTCCGAACATTCCGGAACCATGGTGCATTCCGGAACTCTGAACATTCCGGAAATCTGAACATTCCGGAATTCCGAACATTCCGGAATTCCGAACATTCCGGAACCTTGGTGCATTCCGGAACTCTGAACATTCCGGAATTCCGAACATTCCGGAACCTTGGTGCATTCCGGAACTCTGAACATTCCGGAACTCTGAACATTCCGGAATTCCGAACATTCCGGAACCTTGGTGCATTCCGGAACCTTGGTGCATTCCGGAACTCTGAACATTCCGGAATTCCGAACATTCCGGAACCTAGGTGCATTCCGGAACCTTGGTGCATTCCGGAACTCTGAACATTCCGGAATTCCGAACATTCCGGAATTCCGAACATTCCGGAACCTTGGTGCATTCCGGAACTCTGAACATTCCGGAATTCCGAACATTCCGGAACTCTGAACATTCCGGAATTCCGAACATTCCGGAATTCCGAACATTCCGGAACCTTGGTGCATTCCGGAACTCTGAACATTCCGGAACTCTGAACATTCCGGAACCTTGGTGCATTCCGGAACCTTGGTGCATTCCGGAACCTTGGTGCATTCCAGAACTCTGAACATTCCGGAACTCTGAACATTCCGGAATTCCGAACATTCCGGAACCTTGGTGCATTCCGGAACTCTGAACATTCCGGAATTCAGAACATTCCGGAATTCCGAACATTCCGGAACCTTGGTGCATTCCGGAACTCTGAACATTCCGGAATTCCGAACATTCCGGAACCTTGGTGCATTCCGGAATTCCGAACATTCCGGAACCTTGGTGCATTCCGGAACTCTGAACATTCCGGAATTCCGAACATTCCGGAACCTTGGTGCATTACGGAATTCCGAACATTCCGGAACCTTGGTGCATTCCGGAACTCTGAACATTTCGGAACTCTGAACATTCCGGAATTCCGAACATTCCGGAATTCCGAACATTCCGGAACCTTGGTGCATTCCGGAACTCTGAACATTCCGGAACTCTGAACATTCCGGAATTCCGAACATTCCGGAACCTTGGTGCATTCCGGAACCTTGGTGCATTCCGGAACTCTGAACATTCCGGAACTCTGAACATTCCGGAATTCCGAACATTCCGGAACCTTGGTGCATTCCGGAACTCTGAACATTCCGGAACTCTGAACATTCCGGAATTCCGAACATTCCGGAACCTTGGTGCATTCCGGAACTCTGAACATTCCGGAACTCTGAACATTCCGGAATTCCGAACATTCCGGAACCTTGGTGCATTCCGGAACTCTGAACATTCCGGAATTCCGAACATTCCGGAACCTTGGTGCATTCCGGAACTCTGAACATTCCGGAACTCTGAACATTCCGGAATTCCGAACATTCCGGAACCTTGGTGGATTCCGGAACTCTGAACATTCCGGAATTCAGAAAATTCCGGAGTTCCGAACATTCCGGAACCTTGGTGCATTCCGGAACTCTGAACATTCCGGAATTCCGAACATTCCGGAACCTTGGTGCATTCCGGAATTCCGAACATTCCGGAACCTTGGTGCATTCCGGAACTCTGAACATTCCGGAACTATGAACATTCCGGAATTCCGAACATTCCGGAACCTTGGTGCATTCCGGAACTCTGAACATTCCGGAATTCCGAACATTCCGGAACTCTGAACATTCCGGAATTCCGAACATTCCGGAACCTTGGTGCATTCCGGAACTCTGAACATTCCGGAACTCTGAACATTCCGGAATTCCGAACATTCCGGAACCTTGGTGCATTCCGGAACTCTGAACATTCCGGAACTCTGAACATTCCGGAATTCCGAACATTCCGGAACCTTGGTGCATTCCGGAACCTTGGTGCATTCCGGAACTCTGAACATTCCGGAACCTTGGTGCATTCCGGAACTCTGAACATTCCGGAATTCCGAACATTCCGGAACCTTGGTGCATTCCGGAACTCTGAACATTCCGGAACCTAGGTACATTCCGGAATTCCGAACATTCCGGAACCTTGGTGCATTCCGGAACTCTGAACATTCCGGAATTCCGAACATTCCGGAACCTTGGTGCATTCCGGAACTCTGAACATTCCGGAACTCTGAACATTCCGGAATTCCGAACATTCCGGAACCTTGGTGCATTCCGGAACTCTGAACATTCCGGAACTCTGAACATTCCGGAATTCCGAACATTCCGGAACCTTGGTGCATTCCGGAACCTTGGTGCATTCCAGAACTCTGAACATTCCGGAACTCTGAACATTCCGGAATTCCGAACATTCCGGAACCTTGGTGGATTCCGGAACTCTGAACATTCCGGAATTCCGAACATTCCGGAATTCCGAACATTCCGGAACCTTGGTGCATTCCGGAACTCTGAACATTCCGGAACTCTGAACATTCCGGAACCTTGGTGCATTCCGGAACCTTGGTGCATTCCGGAACTCTGAACATTCCGAAATTCCGAACATTCCGGAATTCCGAACATTCCGGAACCTTGGTGCATTCCGGAACTCTGAACATTCCGGAATTCCGAACATTCCGGAATTCCGAACATTCCGGAACCTTGGTGCATTCCGGAACTCTGAACATTCCGGAACTCTGAACATTCCGGAACCTTGGTGCATTCCGGAACCTTGGTGCATTCCGGAACTCTGAACATTCCGGAACTCTGAACATTCCGGAATTCCGAACATTCCGGAACCTTGGTGCATTCCGGAACCTTGGTGCATTCCGGAACTCTGAACATTCCGGAACTCTGAACATTCCGGAACCTTGGTGCATTCCGGAACTCCGAACATTCCGGAACCTTGGTGCATTCCGGAACTCTGAACATTCCGGAATTCCGAACATTCCGGAACCTTGGTGCATTCCGGAACTCTGAACATTCCGGAACTCTGAACATTCCGGAATTCCGAACATTCCGGAACCTTGGTGGATTCCGGAACTCTGAACATTCCGGAATTCCGAACATTCCGGAATTCCGAACATTCCGGAACCTTGGTGCATTCCGGAACTCTGAACATTCCGGAACTCTGAACATTCCGGAATTCCGAACATTCCGGAACCTTGGTGCATTCCGGAATTCCGAACATTCCGGAACCTTGGTGCATTCCGGAACTCTGAACATTCCGGAACTCTGAACATTCCGGAATTCCGAACATTCCGGAACCTTGGTGCATTCCGGAACCTTGGTGCATTCCTGAACTCTGAACATTCCGGAACTCTGAACATTCCGGAATTCCGAACATTCCGGAACCTTGGTGCATTCCGGAACTCTGAACATTCCGGAACTCTGAACATTCCGGAATTCCGAACATTCCGGAACCTTGGTGCATTCCGGAACTCTGAACATTCCGGAACTCTGAACATTCCGGAATTCCGAACATTCCGGAACCTTGGTGCATTCCGGAACCTTGGTGCATTCCGGAACTCTGAACATTCCGGAACCTTGGTGCATTCCGGAACTCTGAACATTCCGGAATTCCGAACATTCCGGAACCTTGGTGCATTCCGGAACTCTGAACATTCCGGAACCTAGGTACATTCCGGAATTCCGAACATTCCGGAACCTTGGTGCATTCCGGAACTCTGAACATTCCGGAATTCCGAACATTCCGGAACCTTGGTGCATTCCGGAACTCTGAACATTCCGGAACTCTGAACATTCCGGAATTCCGAACATTCCGGAACCTTGGTGCATTCCGGAACTCTGAACATTCCGGAACTCTGAACATTCCGGAATTCCGAACATTCCGGAACCTTGGTGCATTCCGGAACCTTGGTGCATTCCAGAACTCTGAACATTCCGGAACTCTGAACATTCCGGAATTCCGAACATTCCGGAACCTTGGTGGATTCCGGAACTCTGAACATTCCGGAATTCCGAACATTCCGGAATTCCGAACATTCCGGAACCTTGGTGCATTCCGGAACTCTGAACATTCCGGAACTCTGAACATTCCGGAACCTTGGTGCATTCCGGAACCTTGGTGCATTCCGGAACTCTGAACATTCCGAAATTCCGAACATTCCGGAATTCCGAACATTCCGGAACCTTGGTGCATTCCGGAACTCTGAACATTCCGGAATTCCGAACATTCCGGAATTCCGAACATTCCGGAACCTTGGTGCATTCCGGAACTCTGAACATTCCGGAACTCTGAACATTCCGGAACCTTGGTGCATTCCGGAACCTTGGTGCATTCCGGAACTCTGAACATTCCGGAATTCCGAACATTCCGGAACCTTGGTGCATTCCGGAACCTTGGTGCATTCCGGAACTCTGAACATTCCGGAACTCTGAACATTCCGGAACCTTGGTGCATTCCGGAACTCCGAACATTCCGGAACCTTGGTGCATTCCGGAACTCTGAACATTCCGGAATTCCGAACATTCCGGAACCTTGGTGCATTCCGGAACTCTGAACATTCCGGAACTCTGAACATTCCGGAATTCCGAACATTCCGGAACCTTGGTGGATTCCGGAACTCTGAACATTCCGGAATTCCGAACATTCCGGAATTCCGAACATTCCGGAACCTTGGTGCATTCCGGAACTCTGAACATTCCGGAACTCTGAACATTCCGGAATTCCGAACATTCCGGAACCTTGGTGCATTCCGGAATTCCGAACATTCCGGAACCTTGGTGCATTCCGGAACTCTGAACATTCCGGAACTCTGAACATTCCGGAATTCCGAACATTCCGGAACCTTGGTGCATTCCGGAACCTTGGTGCATTCCTGAACTCTGAACATTCCGGAACTCTGAACATTCCGGAATTCCGAACATTCCGGAACCTTGGTGCATTCCGGAACTCTGAACATTCCGGAACTCTGAACATTCCGGAATTCCGAACATTCCGGAACCTTGGTGCATTCCGGAACCTTGGTGCATTCCGGAACTCTGAACATTCCGGAACTCTGAACATTCCGGAACCTTGGTGCATTCCGGAACCTTGGTGCATTCCGGAACTCTGAACATTCCGGAACTCTGAACATTCCGGAATTCCGAACATTCCGGAACCTTGGTGCATTCCGGAACCTTGGTGCATTCCGGAACTCTGAACATTCCGGAACTCTGAACATTCCGGAACCTTGGTGCATTCCGGAACCTTGGTGCATTCCGGAACTCTGAACATTCCGGAACTCTGAACATTCCGGAATTCCGAACATTCCGGAACCTTGGTGCATTCCAGAACTCTGAACATTCCGGAATTCAGAAAATTCCGGAACCTTGGTGCATTCCGGAACTCTGAACATTCCGGAACTATGAACATTCCGGAATTCCGAACATTCCGGAACCTTGGTGCATTCCGGAACTCTGAACATTCCGGAATTCCGAACATTCCGGAACCTTGGTGCATTCCGGAATTCCGAACATTCCGGAACCATGGTGCATTCCGGAACTCTGAACATTCCGGAAATCTGAACATTCCGGAATTCCGAACATTCCGGAATTCCGAACATTCCGGAACCTTGGTGCATTCCGGAACTCTGAACATTCCGGAACTCTGAACATTCCGGAATTCCGAACATTCCGGAACCTTGGTGCATTCCGGAACTCTGAACATTCCGGAACTCTGAACATTCCGGAATTCCGAACATTCCGGAACCTTGGTGCATTCCGGAACCTTGGTGCATTCCGGAACTCTGAACATTCCGGAACTCTGAACATTCCGGAATTCCGAACATTCCGGAACCTTGGTGCATTCCGGAACTCTGAACATTCCGGAACTCTGAACATTCCGGAATTCCGAACATTCCGGAACCTTGGTGCATTCCGGAACCTTGGTGCATTCCGGAACTCTGAACATTCCGGAATTCCGAACATTCCGGAACCTTGGTGCATTCCTGAACTCTGAACATTCCGGAATTCCGAACATTCCGGAACCTTGGTGCATTCCGGAACCTTGGTGCATTCCGGAACTCTGAACATTCCGGAATTCCGAACATTCCGGAATTCCGAACATTCCGGAACCTTGGTGCATTCCGGAACTCTGAACATTCCGGAACTCTGAACATTCCGGAACCTTGGTGCATTCCGGAACCTTGGTGCATTCCGGAACCTTGGTGCATTCCGGAACTCTGAACACTCCGGAACTCTGAACATTCCGGAATTCCGAACATTCCGGAACCTTGGTGCATTCCGGAACCTTGGTGCATTCCGGAACTCTGAACATTCCGGAACTCTGAACATTCCGGAACCTTGGTGCATTCCGGAACCTTGGTGCATTCCGGAACTCTGAACATTCCGGAACTCTGAACATTCCGGAATTCCGAACATTCCGGAACCTTGGTGCATTCCGGAACTCTGAACATTCCGGAATTCCGAACATTCCGGAACCTTGGTGCATTCCGGAACTCTGAACATTCCGGAACTCTGAACATTCCGGAATTCCGAACATTCCGGAACCTTGGTGGATTCCGGAACTCTGAACATTCCGGAATTCCGAACATTCCGGAATTCCGAACATTCCGGAACCTTGGTGCATTCCGGAACTCTGAACATTCCGGAACTCTGAACATTCCGGAATTCCGAACATTCCGGAACCTTGGTGCATTCCGGAACTCTGAACATTCCGGAACTCTGAACATTCCGGAATTCCGAACATTCCGGAACCTTGGTGCATTCCTGAACTCTGAACATTCCGGAACTCTGAACATTCCGG
Source organism: Maylandia zebra (assembly GCF_041146795.1). Classification (NCBI taxonomy): domain Eukaryota; kingdom Metazoa; phylum Chordata; class Actinopteri; order Cichliformes; family Cichlidae; genus Maylandia; species Maylandia zebra. The sequence goes on from NW_027490054.1 coordinate 76,048, forward strand.
AATTCCGAACATTCCGGAACCTTGGTGCATTCCGGAACTCTGAACATTCCGGAACTCTGAACATTCCGGAATTCCGAACATTCCGGAACCTTGGTGCATTCCGGAACCTTGGTGCATTCCGGAACTCTGAACATTCCGGAACCTTGGTGCATTCCGGAACTCTGAACATTCCGGAATTCCGAACATTCCGGAATTCCGAACATTCCGGAACCTTGGTACATTCCGGAATTCCGAACATTCCGGAACCTTGGTGCATTCCGGAACTCTGAACATTCCGGAATTCCGAACATTCCGGAACCTTGGTGCATTCCGGAACTCTGAACATTCCGGAACCTAGGTACATTCCGGAATTCCGAACATTCCGGAACCTTGGTGCATTCCGGAACTCTGAACATTCCGGAATTCCGAACATTCCGGAACCTTGGTGCATTCCGGAACTCTGAACATTCCGGAACTCTGAACATTCCGGAATTCCGAACATTCCGGAACCTTGGTGCATTCCGGAACTCTGAACATTCCGGAACTCTGAACATTCCGGAATTCCGAACATTCCGGAACCTTGGTGCATTCCGGAACCTTGGTGCATTCCAGAACTCTGAACATTCCGGAACTCTGAACATTCCGGAATTCCGAACATTCCGGAACCTTGGTGGATTCCGGAACTCTGAACATTCCGGAATTCCGAACATTCCGGAATTCCGAACATTCCGGAACCTTGGTGCATTCCGGAACTCTGAACATTCCGGAACTCCGAACATTCCGGAATTCTGAACATTCCGGAATTCCGAACATTCCGGAACCTTGGTGCATTCCGGAACTCTGAACATTCCGGAACTCCGAACATTCCGGAATTCCGAACATTCTGGAACCTTGGTGCATTCCGGAACTCTGAACATTCCGGAACTCTGAACATTCCGGAATTCCGAACATTCCGGAACCTTGGTGCATTCCGGAACTCTGAACATTCCGGAACTCTGAACATTCCGGAATTCCGAACATTCCGGAACCTTGGTGCATTCCGGAACCTTGGTGCATTCCGGAACTCTGAACATTCCGGAACCTTGGTGCATTCCGGAACTCTGAACATTCCGGAATTCCGAACATTCCGGAATTCCGAACATTCCGGAACCTTGGTACATTCCGGAATTCCGAACATTCCGGAACCTTGGTGCATTCCGGAACTCTGAACATTCCGGAATTCCGAACATTCCGGAACCTTGGTGCATTCCGGAACTCTGAACATTCCGGAACCTAGGTACATTCCGGAATTCCGAACATTCCGGAACCTTGGTGCATTCCGGAACTCTGAACATTCCGGAATTCCGAACATTCCGGAACCTTGGTGCATTCCGGAACTCTGAACATTCCGGAACTCTGAACATTCCGGAATTCCGAACATTCCGGAACCTTGGTGCATTCCGGAACTCTGAACATTCCGGAACTCTGAACATTCCGGAATTCCGAACATTCCGGAACCTTGGTGCATTCCGGAACCTTGGTGCATTCCGGAACTCTGAACATTCCGGAACTCTGAACATTCCGGAATTCCGAACATTCCGGAACCTTGGTGCATTCCAGAACTCTGAACATTCCGGAATTCAGAAAATTCCGGAACCTTGGTGCATTCCGGAACTCTGAACATTCCGGAACTATGAACATTCCGGAATTCCGAACATTCCGGAACCTTGGTGCATTCCGGAACTCTGAACATTCCGGAATTCCGAACATTCCGGAACCTTGGTGCATTCCGGAATTCCGAACATTCCGGAACCATGGTGCATTCCGGAACTCTGAACATTCCGGAAATCTGAACATTCCGGAATTCCGAACATTCCGGAATTCCGAACATTCCGGAACCTTGGTGCATTCCGGAACTCTGAACATTCCGGAACTCTGAACATTCCGGAATTCCGAACATTCCGGAACCTTGGTGCATTCCGGAACTCTGAACATTCCGGAACTCTGAACATTCCGGAATTCCGAACATTCCGGAACCTTGGTGCATTCCGGAACCTTGGTGCATTCCGGAACTCTGAACATTCCGGAACTCTGAACATTCCGGAATTCCGAACATTCCGGAACCTTGGTGCATTCCGGAACTCTGAACATTCCGGAACTCTGAACATTCCGGAATTCCGAACATTCCGGAACCTTGGTGCATTCCGGAACCTTGGTGCATTCCGGAACTCTGAACATTCCGGAATTCCGAACATTCCGGAACCTTGGTGCATTCCTGAACTCTGAACATTCCGGAATTCCGAACATTCCGGAACCTTGGTGCATTCCGGAACCTTGGTGCATTCCGGAACTCTGAACATTCCGGAATTCCGAACATTCCGGAATTCCGAACATTCCGGAACCTTGGTGCATTCCGGAACTCTGAACATTCCGGAACTCTGAACATTCCGGAACCTTGGTGCATTCCGGAACCTTGGTGCATTCCGGAACCTTGGTGCATTCCGGAACTCTGAACACTCCGGAACTCTGAACATTCCGGAATTCCGAACATTCCGGAACCTTGGTGCATTCCGGAACCTTGGTGCATTCCGGAACTCTGAACATTCCGGAACTCTGAACATTCCGGAATTCCGAACATTCCGGAACCTTGGTGCATTCCGGAACTCTGAACATTCCGGAATTCCGAACATTCCGGAACCTTGGTGCATTCCGGAACTCTGAACATTCCGGAACTCTGAACATTCCGGAATTCCGAACATTCCGGAACCTTGGTGGATTCCGGAACTCTGAACATTCCGGAATTCCGAACATTCCGGAATTCCGAACATTCCGGAACCTTGGTGCATTCCGGAACTCTGAACATTCCGGAACTCTGAACATTCCGGAATTCCGAACATTCCGGAACCTTGGTGCATTCCGGAACTCTGAACATTCCGGAACTCTGAACATTCCGGAATTCCGAACATTCCGGAACCTTGGTGCATTCCTGAACTCTGAACATTCCGGAACTCTGAACATTCCGGAATTCCGAACATTCCGGAACCTTGGTGCATTCCGGAACTCTGAACATTCTGGAACTCTGAACATTCCGGAATTCCGAACATTCCGGAACCTTGGTGCATTCCGGAACCTTGGTGCATTCCGGAACTCTGAACATTCCGGAACTCTGAACATTCCGGAATTCCGAACATTCCGGAACCTTGGTGCATTCCGGAACTCTGAACATTCCGGAACTCTGAACATTCCGGAATTCCGAACATTCCGGAACCTTGGTGCATTCCGGAACCTTGGTGCATTCCGGAACTCTGAACATTCCGGAACTCTGAACATTCCGGAATTCCGAACATTCCGGAACCTTGGTGCATTCCAGAACTCTGAACATTCCGGAATTCAGAAAATTCCGGAACCTTGGTGCATTCCGGAACTCTGAACATTCCGGAACTATGAACATTCCGGAATTCCGAACATTCCGGAACCTTGGTGCATTCCGGAACTCTGAACATTCCGGAATTCCGAACATTCCGGAACCTTGGTGCATTCCGGAATTCCGAACATTCCGGAACCATGGTGCATTCCGGAACTCTGAACATTCCGGAAATCTGAACATTCCGGAATTCCGAACATTCCGGAATTCCGAACATTCCGGAACCTTGGTGCATTCCGGAACTCTGAACATTCCGGAACTCTGAACATTCCGGAATTCCGAACATTCCGGAACCTTGGTGCATTCCGGAACTCTGAACATTCCGGAACTCTGAACATTCCGGAATTCCGAACATTCCGGAACCTTGGTGCATTCCGGAACCTTGGTGCATTCCGGAACTCTGAACATTCCGGAACTCTGAACATTCCGGAATTCCGAACATTCCGGAACCTTGGTGCATTCCGGAACTCTGAACATTCCGGAACTCTGAACATTCCGGAATTCCGAACATTCCGGAACCTTGGTGCATTCCGGAACCTTGGTGCATTCCGGAACTCTGAACATTCCGGAATTCCGAACATTCCGGAACCTTGGTGCATTCCTGAACTCTGAACATTCCGGAATTCCGAACATTCCGGAACCTTGGTGCATTCCGGAACCTTGGTGCATTCCGGAACTCTGAACATTCCGGAATTCCGAACATTCCGGAATTCCGAACATTCCGGAACCTTGGTGCATTCCGGAACTCTGAACATTCCGGAACTCTGAACATTCCGGAACCTTGGTGCATTCCGGAACCTTGGTGCATTCCGGAACCTTGGTGCATTCCGGAACTCTGAACACTCCGGAACTCTGAACATTCCGGAATTCCGAACATTCCGGAACCTTGGTGCATTCCGGAACCTTGGTGCATTCCGGAACTCTGAACATTCCGGAACTCTGAACATTCCGGAATTCCGAACATTCCGGAACCTTGGTGCATTCCGGAACTCTGAACATTCCGGAATTCCGAACATTCCGGAACCTTGGTGCATTCCGGAACTCTGAACATTCCGGAACTCTGAACATTCCGGAATTCCGAACATTCCGGAACCTTGGTGGATTCCGGAACTCTGAACATTCCGGAATTCCGAACATTCCGGAATTCCGAACATTCCGGAACCTTGGTGCATTCCGGAACTCTGAACATTCCGGAACTCTGAACATTCCGGAATTCCGAACATTCCGGAACCTTGGTGCATTCCGGAACTCTGAACATTCCGGAACTCTGAACATTCCGGAATTCCGAACATTCCGGAACCTTGGTGCATTCCTGAACTCTGAACATTCCGGAACTCTGAACATTCCGGAATTCCGAACATTCCGGAACCTTGGTGCATTCCGGAACTCTGAACATTCTGGAACTCTGAACATTCCGGAATTCCGAACATTCCGGAACCTTGGTGCATTCCGGAACCTTGGTGCATTCCGGAACTCTGAACATTCCGGAACCTTGGTGCATTCCGGAACTCTGAACATTCCGGAATTCCGAACATTCCGGAATTCCGAACATTCCGGAACCTTGGTACATTCCGGAATTCCGAACATTCCGGAACCTTGGTGCATTCCGGAACTCTGAACATTCCGGAATTCCGAACATTCCGGAACCTTGGTGCATTCCGGAACTCTGAACATTCCGGAACCTAGGTACATTCCGGAATTCCGAACATTCCGGAACCTTGGTGCATTCCGGAACTCTGAACATTCCGGAATTCCGAACATTCCGGAACCTTGGTGCATTCCGGAACTCTGAACATTCCGGAACTCTGAACATTCCGGAATTCCGAACATTCCGGAACCTTGGTGCATTCCGGAACTCTGAACATTCCGGAACTCTGAACATTCCGGAATTCCGAACATTCCGGAACCTTGGTGCATTCCGGAACCTTGGTGCATTCCAGAACTCTGAACATTCCGGAACTCTGAACATTCCGGAATTCCGAACATTCCGGAACCTTGGTGGATTCCGGAACTCTGAACATTCCGGAATTCCGAACATTCCGGAATTCCGAACATTCCGGAACCTTGGTGCATTCCGGAACTCTGAACATTCCGGAACTCCGAACATTCCGGAATTCTGAACATTCCGGAATTCCGAACATTCCGGAACCTTGGTGCATTCCGGAACTCTGAACATTCCGGAACTCCGAACATTCCGGAATTCCGAACATTCTGGAACCTTGGTGCATTCCGGAACTCTGAACATTCCGGAACTCTGAACATTCCGGAATTCCGAACATTCCGGAACCTTGGTGCATTCCGGAACTCTGAACATTCCGGAACTCTGAACATTCCGGAATTCCGAACATTCCGGAACCTTGGTGCATTCCGGAACCTTGGTGCATTCCGGAACTCTGAACATTCCGGAACCTTGGTGCATTCCGGAACTCTGAACATTCCGGAATTCCGAACATTCCGGAATTCCGAACATTCCGGAACCTTGGTACATTACGGAATTCCGAACATTCCGGAACCTTGGTGCATTCCGGAACTCTGAACATTCCGGAATTCCGAACATTCCGGAACCTTGGTGCATTCCGGAACTCTGAACATTCCGGAACCTAGGTACATTCCGGAATTCCGAACATTCCGGAACCTTGGTGCATTCCGGAACTCTGAACATTCCGGAATTCCGAACATTCCGGAACCTTGGTGCATTCCGGAACTCTGAACATTCCGGAACTCTGAACATTCCGGAATTCCGAACATTCCGGAACCTTGGTGCATTCCGGAACCTTGGTGCATTCCGGAACTCTGAACATTCCGGAACTCTGAACATTCCGGAATTCCGAACATTCCGGAACCTTGGTGGATTCCGGAACTCTGAACATTCCGGAATTCCGAACATTCCGGAATTCCGAACATTCCGGAACCTTGGTGCATTCCGGAACTCTGAACATTCCGGAACTCCGAACATTCCGGAATTCAGAACATTCCGGAATTCCGAACATTCCGGAACCTTGGTGCATTCCGGAACTCTGAACATTCCGGAACTCCGAACATTCCGGAATTCCGAACATTCTGGAACCTTGGTGCATTCCGGAACTCTGAACATTCCGGAACTCTGAACATTCCGGAATTCCGAACATTCCGGAACCTTGGTGCATTCCGGAACCTTGGTGCATTCCGGAACTCTGAACATTCCGGAACTCTGAACATTCCGGAATTCCGAACATTCCGGAACCTTGGTGGATTCCGGAACTCTGAACATTCCGGAATTCCGAACATTCCGGAATTCCGAACATTCCGGAACCTTGGTGCATTCCGGAACTCTGAACATTCCGGAATTCCGAACATTCCGGAATTCCGAACATTCCGGAACCTTGGTGCATTCCGGAACCTTGGTGCATTCCGGAACTCTGAACATTCCGGAACCTTGGTACATTCCGGAATTCCGAACATTCCGGAACCTTGGTGCATTCCGGAACTCTGAACATTCCGGAATTCCGAACATTCCGGAACCTTGGTGCATTCCGGAATTCCGAACATTCCGGAACCATGGTGCATTCCGGAACTCTGAACATTCCGGAAATCTGAACATTCCGGAATTCCGAACACTGTCTTGGCGAAAGAAAGCGTTTTTGTACAACTTCATATAAATAGCTGTAACTTTTGATAGAAGTTTCAGACAAACATGTTTATGGCTTTATCTTATAGAACTCAAGGTCTCCGTGCTGGGAAAACAGGTTTTGCAGCTGTTTGAGCTAAGATTTCCAAGTTATTCACATAATGAAAACCTATACTTTGTTTCGGTCGAGTTTCCAATGTAACAGTGAGAAACGCACTGTCTTGGCGAAAGAAAGCGTTTTTGTACAACTTCATATAAATAGCTGTAACTTTTGATAGAAGACTCAGACAAACATGTTTATGGCTTTATCTTATAGAACTCAAGGTCTCCGTGCTGGGAAAACAGGTTTTGCAGCTGTTTGAGCTAAGATTTCCAAGTTATTCACATAATGAAAACCTATACTTTGTTTCGGTCGAGTTCCCCATTCAAAATGCATGTAACAGTGAGAAACGCACTGTCTTGGCGAAAGAAAGCGTTTTTGTACAACTTCATATAAATAGCTGTAACTTTTGATAGAAGACTCAGACAAACATGTTTATGGCTTTATCTTATAGAACTCAAGGTCTCCGTGCTGGGAAAACAGGTTTTGCAGCTGTTTGAGCTAAGATTTCCAAGTTATTCACATAATGAAAACCTATACTTTGTTTCGGTCGAGTTCCCCATTCAAATGCATGTAACAGTGAGAAACGCACTGTCTTGGCGAAAGAAAGCGTTTTTGTACAACTTCATATAAATAGCTGTAACTTTTGATAGAAGACTCAGACAAACATGTTTATGGCTTTATCTTATAGAACTCAAGGTCTCCGTGCTGGGAAAACAGGTTTTGCAGCTGTTTGAGCTAAGATTTCCAAGTTATTCACATAATGAAAACCTATACTTTGTTTCGGTCGAGTTTCCAATGTAACAGTGAGAAACGCACTGTCTTGGCGAAAGAAAGCTATTTTGTACAACTTCATATAAATAGCTGTAACTTTTGATAGAAGACTCAGACAAACATGTTTATGGCTTTATCTTATAGAACTCAAGGTCTCCGTGCTGGGAAAACAGGTTTTGCAGCTGTTTGAGCTAAGATTTCCAAGTTATTCACATAATGAAAACCTATACTTTGTTTCGGTCGAGTTCCCCATTCAAAATGCATGTAACAGTGAGAAACGCACTGTCTTGGCGAAAGAAAGCGTTTTTGTACAACTTCATATGAATAGCTGTAACTTTTGATAGAAGACTCGGATACACATGTTTATGGCTTTATCTTATAGAACTCAAGGTTCCCGTGCTGGGAAAACAGGTTTTGCAGCTGTTTGAGCTAAGATTTCCAAGTTATTCACATAATGAAAACCTATACTTTGTTTCGGTGGAGTTCCCCATTCAAATGCATGTAACAGTGAGAAACGCACTGTCTTGGCGAAAGAAAGCGTTTTTGTACAACTTCATAGAAATAGCTGTAACTTTTGATAGAAGACTCAGACAAACATGTTTATGGCCTTATATTATAGAACTCAAGGTTTCCGTGCTGGGAAAACAGGTTTTGCAGCTGTTTGAGCTAAGATTTCCAAGTTATTCACATAATGAAAACTTATACTTTGTTTCGGTCGAGTTCCCCATTCAAATGCATGTAACAGTGAGAAACGCACTGTCTTGGCGAAAGAAAGCGTTTTTGTACAACTTCATATAAATAGCTGTAACTTTTTATAGAAGACTCAGACAAACATGTTTATGGCTTTATCTTATAGAACTCAAGGTCTCCGTGCTGGGAAAACAGGTTTTGCAGCTGTTTGAGCTAAGATTTCCAAGTTATTCACATAATGAAAACCTATACTTTGTTTCGGTCGAGTTCCCCATTCAAAATGCATGTAACAGTGAGAAAAGCACTGTCTTGGCGAAAGAAAGCGTTTTTGTACAACTTCATATGAATAGCTGTAACTTTTGATAGAAGACTCAGACAAACATGTTTATGGCTTTATCTTATAGAACTCAAGGTCTCCGTGCTGGGAAAACAGGTTTTGCAGCTGTTTGAGCTAAGATTTCCAAGTTACGGTCGAGTTTCCAATGTAACAGTGAGAAACGCACTGTCTTGGCGAAAGAAAGCGTTTTTGTACAACTTCATATAAATAGCTGTAACTTTTGATAGAAGACTCAGACAAACATGTTTATGGCTTTATCTTATAGAACTCAAGGTCTCCGTGCTGGGAAAACAGGTTTTGCAGCTGTTTGAGCTAAGATTTCCAAGTTATTCACATAATGAAAACCTATACTTTGTTTCGGTCGAGTTCCCCATTCAAAATGCATGTAACAGTGAGAAAAGCACTGTCTTGGCGAAAGAAAGCGTTTTTGTACAACTTCATATGAATAGCTGTAACTTTTGATAGAAGACTCAGACAAACATGTTCATGGCTTTATCTTATAGAACTCAAGGTCTCCGTGCTGGGAAAACAGGTTTTGCAGCTGTTTGAGCTAAGATTTCCAAGTTATTCACATAATGAAAACCTATACTTTGTTTCGGTCGAGTTTCCAATGTAACAGTGAGAAACGCACTGTCTTGGCGAAAGAAAGCGTTTTTGTACAACTTCATATAAATAGCTGTAACTTTTGATAGAAGACTCAGACAAACATGTTTATGGCTTTATCTTATAGAACTCAAGGTCTCCGTGCTGGGAAAACAGGTTTTGCAGCTGTTTGAGCTAAGATTTCCAAGTTATTCACATAATGAAAACCTATACTTTGTTTCGGTCGAGTTTCCAATGTAACAGTGAGAAACGCACTGTCTTGGCGAAAGAAAGCGTTTTTGTACAACTTCATATAAATAGCTGTAACTTTTGATAGAAGACTCAGACAAACATGTTTATGGCTTTATCTTATAGAACTCAAGGTCTCCGTGCTGGGAAAACAGGTTTTGCAGCTGTTTGAGCTAAGATTTCCAAGTTATTCACATAATGAAAACCTATACTTTGTTTCGGTCGAGTTCCCCATTCAAAATGCATGTAACAGTGAGAAAAGCACTGTCTTGGCGAAAGAAAGCGTTTTTGTACAACTTCATATGAATAGCTGTAACTTTTGATAGAAGACTCAGACAAACATGTTTATGGCTTTATCTTATAGAACTCAAGGTCTCCGTGCTGGGAAAACAGGTTTTGCAGCTGTTTGAGCTAAGATTTCCAAGTTACGGTCGAGTTTCCAATGTAACAGTGAGAAACGCACTGTCTTGGCGAAAGAAAGCGTTTTTGTACAACTTCATATAAATAGCTGTAACTTTTGATAGAAGACTCAGACAAACATGTTTATGGCTTTATCTTATAGAACTCAAGGTCTCCGTGCTGGGAAAACAGGTTTTGCAGCTGTTTGAGCTAAGATTTCCAAGTTATTCACATAATGAAAACCTATACTTTGTTTCGGTCGAGTTCCCCATTCAAATGCATGTAACAGTGAGAAACGCACTGTCTTGGCGAAAGAAAGCGTTTTTGTACAACTTCATATAAATAGCTGTAACTTTTGATAGAAGACTCAGACAAACATGTTTATGGCTTTATCTTATAGAACTCAAGGTCTCCGTGCTGGGAAAACAGGTTTTGCAGCTGTTTGAGCTAAGATTTCCAAGTTATTCACATAATGAAAACCTATACTTTGTTTCGGTCGAGTTTCCAATGTAACAGTGAGAAACGCACTGTCTTGGCGAAAGAAAGCTATTTTGTACAACTTCATATAAATAGCTGTAACTTTTGATAGAAGACTCAGACAAACATGTTTATGGCTTTATCTTATAGAACTCAAGGTCTCCGTGCTGGGAAAACAGGTTTTGCAGCTGTTTGAGCTAAGATTTCCAAGTTATTCACATAATGAAAACCTATACTTTGTTTCGGTCGAGTTCCCCATTCAAAATGCATGTAACAGTGAGAAAAGCACTGTCTTGGCGAAAGAAAGCGTTTTTGTACAACTTCATAGAAATAGCTGTAACTTTTGATAGAAGACTCAGACAAACATGTTTATGGCTTTATCTTATAGAACTCAAGGTCTCCGTGCTGGGAAAACAGGTTTTGCAGCTGTTTGAGCTAAGATTTCCAAGTTATTCACATAATGAAAACCTATACTTTGTTTCGGTCGAGTTCCCCATTCAAATGCATGTAACAGTGAGAAACGCACTGTCTTGGCGAAAGAAAGCGTTTTTGTACAACTTCATATAAATAGCTGTAACTTTTGATAGAAGACTCAGACAAACATGTTTATGGCTTTATCTTATAGAACTCAAGGTCTCCGTGCTGGGAAAACAGGTTTTGCAGCTGTTTGAGCTAAGATTTCCAAGTTATTCACATAATGAAAACCTATACTTTGTTTCGGTCGAGTTTCCAATGTAACAGTGAGAAACGCACTGTCTTGGCGAAAGAAAGCTATTTTGTACAACTTCATATAAATAGCTGTAACTTTTGATAGAAGACTCAGACAAACATGTTTATGGCTTTATCTTATAGAACTCAAGGTCTCCGTGCTGGGAAAACAGGTTTTGCAGCTGTTTGAGCTAAGATTTCCAAGTTATTCACATAATGAAAACCTATACTTTGTTTCGGTCGAGTTCCCCATTCAAAATGCATGTAACAGTGAGAAAAGCACTGTCTTGGCGAAAGAAAGCGTTTTTGTACAACTTCATATGAATAGCTGTAACTTTTGATAGAAGACTCGGATACACATGTTTATGGCTTTATCTTATAGAACTCAAGGTTCCCGTGCTGGGAAAACAGGTTTTGCAGCTGTTTGAGCTAAGATTTCCAAGTTATTCACATAATGAAAACCTATACTTTGTTTCGGTCGAGTTCCCCATTCAAAATGCATGTAACAGTGAGAAACGCACTGTCTTGGCGAAAGAAAGCGTTTTTGTACAACTTCATTTAAATAGCTGTAACTTTTGATAGAAGACTCAGATACACATGTTTATGGCTTTATCTTATAGAACTCAAGGTCTCCGTGCTGGGAAAACAGGTTTTGCAGCTGTTTGAGCTAAGATTTCCAAGTTATTCACATAATGAAAACCTATACTTTGTTTCGGTCGAGTTTCCAATGTAACAGTGAGAAACGCACTGTCTTGGCGAAAGAAAGCTATTTTGTACAACTTCATATAAATAGCTGTAACTTTTGATAGAAGACTCAGACAAACATGTTTATGGCTTTATCTTATAGAACTCAAGGTCTCCGTGCTGGGAAAACAGGTTTTGCAGCTGTTTGAGCTAAGATTTCCAAGTTATTCACATAATGAAAACCTATACTTTGTTTCGGTCGAGTTCCCCATTCAAAATGCATGTAACAGTGAGAAACGCACTGTCTTGGCGAAAGAAAGCGTTTTTGTACAACTTCATATGAATAGCTGTAACTTTTGATAGAAGACTCGGATACACATGTTTATGGTTTTATCTTATAGAACTCAAGGTTCCCGTGCTGGGAAAACAGGTTTTGCAGCTGTTTGAGCTAAGATTTCCAAGTTATTCACATAATGAAAACCTATACTTTGTTTCGGTGGAGTTCCCCATTCAAAATGCATGTAACAGTGAGAAACGCACTGTCTTGGTGAAAGAAAGCGTTTTTGTACAACTTCATAGAAATAGCTGTAACTTTTGATAGAAGACTCAGACAAACATGTTTATGGCCTTATATTATAGAACTCAAGGTTTCCGTGCTGGGAAAACAGGTTTTGCAGCTGTTTGAGCTAAGATTTCCAAGTTATTCACATAATGAAAACTTATACTTTGTTTCGGTCGAGTTCCCCATTCAAATGCATGTAACAGTGAGAAACGCACTGTCTTGGCGAAAGAAAGCGTTTTTGTACAACTTCATATAAATAGCTGTAACTTTTGATAGAAGACTCGGATACACATGTTTATGGCTTTATCTTATAGAACTCAAGGTTCCCGTGCTGGGAAAACAGGTTTTGCAGCTGTTTGAGCTAAGATTTCCAAGTTATTCACATAATGAAAACCTATACTTTGTTTCGGTCGAGTTCCCCATTCAAAATGCATGTAACAGTGAGAAACGCACTGTCTTGGCGAAAGAAAACGTTTTTGTACAACTTCATAGAAATAGCTGTAACTTTTGATAGAAGACTCAGACAAACATGTTTATGGCCTTATATTATAGAACTCAAGGTTTCCGTGTTGGGAAAACAGGTTTTGCAGCTGTTTGAGCTAAGATTTCCAAGTTATTCACATAATGAAAACCTATACTTTGTTTCGGTCGAGTTTCCAATGTAACAGTGAGAAACGCACTGTCTTGGCGAAAGAAAGCTATTTTGTACAACTTCATATAAATAGCTGTAACTTTTGATAGAAGACTCAGACAAACATGTTTATGGCTTTATCTTATAGAACTCAAGGTCTCCGTGCTGGGAAAACAGGTTTTGCAGCTGTTTGAGCTAAGATTTCCAAGTTATTCACATAATGAAAACCTATACTTTGTTTCGGTCGAGTTCCCCATTCAAAATGCATGTAACAGTGAGAAAAGCACTGTCTTGGCGAAAGAAAGCGTTTTTGTACAACTTCATATGAATAGCTGTAACTTTTGATAGAAGACTCGGATACACATGTTTATGGCTTTATCTTATAGAACTCAAGGTTCCCGTGCTGGGAAAACAGGTTTTGCAGCTGTTTGAGCTAAGATTTCCAAGTTATTCACATAATGAAAACCTATACTTTGTTTCGGTGGAGTTCCCCATTCAAAATGCATGTAACAGTGAGAAACGCACTGTCTTGGCGAAAGAAAGCGTTTTTGTACAACTTCATAGAAATAGCTGTAACTTTTGATAGAAGACTCAGACAAACATGTTTATGGCCTTATATTATAGAACTCAAGGTTTCCGTGCTGGGAAAACAGGTTTTGCAGCTGTTTGAGCTAAGATTTCCAAGTTATTCACATAATGAAAACTTATACTTTGTTTCGGTCGAGTTCCCCATTCAAATGCATGTAACAGTGAGAAACGCACTGTCTTGGCGAAAGAAAGCGTTTTTGTACAACTTCATATAAATAGCTGTAACTTTTGATAGAAGACTCAGACAAACATGTTTATGGCTTTATCTTATAGAACTCAAGGTCTCCGTGCTGGGAAAACAGGTTTTGCAGCTGTTTGAGCTAAGATTTCCAAGTTATTCACATAATGAAAACCTATACTTTGTTTCGGTCGAGTTCCCCATTCAAATGCATGTAACAGTGAGAAACGCACTGTCTTGGCGAAAGAAAGCGTTTTTGTACAACTTCATTTAAATAGCTGTAACTTTTGATAGAAGACTCGGATACACATGTTTATGGCTTTATCTTATAGAACTCAAGGTCTCCGTGCTGGGTAAACAGGTTTTGCAGCTGTTTGAGCTAAGATTTCCAAGTTATTCACATAATGAAAACCTATACTTTGTTTCGGTCGAGTTCCCCATTCAAATGCATGTAACAGTGAGAAACGCACTGTCTTGGCGAAAGAAAGCGTTTTTGTACAACTTCATATAAATAGCTGTAACTTTTGATAGAAGACTCAGACAAACATGTTTATGGCTTTATCTTATAGAACTCAAGGTCTCCGTGCTGGGAAAACAGGTTTTGCAGCTGTTTGAGCTAAGATTTCCAAGTTATTCACATAATGAAAACCTATACTTTGTTTCGGTCGAGTTCCCCATTCAAAATGCATGTAACAGTGAGAAACGCACTGTCTTGGCGAAAGAAAGCTATTTTGTACAACTTCATAGAAATAGCTGTAACTTTTGATAGAAGACTCAGACAAACATGTTTATGGCCTTATATTATAGAACTCAAGGTTTCCGTGCTGGGAAAACAGGTTTTGCAGCTGTTTGAGCTAAGATTTCCAAGTTATTCACATAATGAAAACTTATACTTTGTTTCGGTCGAGTTCCCCATTCAAATGCATGTAACAGTGAGAAACGCACTGTCTTGGCGAAAGAAAGCGTTTTTGTACAACTTCATATAAATAGCTGTAACTTTTGATAGAAGACTCAGACAAACATGTTTATGGCTTTATCTTATAGAACTCAAGGTCTCCGTGCTGGGAAAACAGGTTTTGCAGCTGTTTGAGCTAAGATTTCCAAGTTATTCACATAATGAAAACCTATACTTTGTTTCGGTCGAGTTCCCCATTCAAAATGCATGTAACAGTGAGAAACGCACTGTCTTGGCGAAAGAAAGCTATTTTGTACAACTTCATAGAAATAGCTGTAACTTTTGATAGAAGACTCAGACAAACATGTTTATGGCCTTATATTATAGAACTCAAGGTTTCCGTGCTGGGAAAACAGGTTTTGCAGCTGTTTGAGCTAAGATTTCCAAGTTGTTCACATAGTGAAAACCTATAATTTGTTTCGGTTGAGTTCCCCATTCAAATGCATGTAACAGTGAGAAACGCACTGTCTTGGCGAAAGAAAGCGTTTTTGTACAACTTCATATGAATAGCTGTAACTTTTGATAGAAGACTCGGATACACATGTTTATGGCTTTATCTTATAGAGCTCAAGGTTCCCGTGCTGGGAAAACAGGTTTTGCAGCTGTTTGAGCTAAGATTTCCAAGTTATTCACATAATGAAAACCTATACTTTGTTTCGGTCGAGTTCCCCATTCAAATGCATGTAACAGTGAGAAACGCACTGTCTTGGCGAAAGAAAGCGTTTTTGTACAACTTCATATGAATAGCTGTAACTTTTGATAGAAGACTCGGATACACATGTTTATGGCTTTATCTTATAGAGCTCAAGGTTCCCGTGCTGGGAAAACAGGTTTTGCAGCTGTTTGAGCTAAGATTTCCAAGTTATTCACATAATGAAAACCTATACTTTGTTTCGGTCGAGTTCCCCATTCAAATGCATGTAACAGTGAGAAACGCACTGTCTTGGCGAAAGAAAGCGTTTTTGTACAACTTCATATAAATAGCTGTAACTTTTGATAGAAGACTCAGACAAACATGTTTATGGCTTTATCTTATAGAACTCAAGGTCTCCGTGCTGGGAAAACAGGTTTTGCAGCTGTTTGAGCTAAGATTTCCAAGTTATTCACATAATGAAAACCTATACTTTGTTTCGGTCGAGTTTCCAATGTAACAGTGAGAAACGCACTGTCTTGGCGAAAGAAAGCGTTTTTGTACAACTTCATATAAATAGCTGTAACTTTTGATAGAAGACTCAGACAAACATGTTTATGGCTTTATCTTATAGAACTCAAGGTCTCCGTGCTGGGCAAACAGGTTTTGCAGCTGTTTGAGCTAAGATTTCCAAGTTATTCACATAATGAAAACCTATACTTTGTTTCGGTCGAGTTCCCCATTCAAATGCATGTAACAGTGAGAAACGCACTGTCTTGGCGAAAGAAAGCGTTTTTGTACAACTTCATATAAATAGCTGTAACTTTTGATAGAAGACTCGGATACACATGTTTATGGCTTTATCTTATAGAACTCAAGGTTCCCGTGCTGGGAAAACAGGTTTTGCAGCTGTTTGAGCTAAGATTTCCAAGTTATTCACATAATGAAAACCTATACTTTGTTTCGGTCGAGTTCCCCATTCAAATGCATGTAACAGTGAGAAACGCACTGTCTTGGCGAAAGAAAGCGTTTTTGTACAACTTCATATAAATAGCTGTAACTTTTGATAGAAGACTCAGACAAACATGTTTATGGCTTTATCTTATAGAACTCAAGGTCTCCGTGCTGGGAAAACAGGTTTTGCAGCTGTTTGAGCTAAGATTTCCAAGTTATTCACATAATGAAAACCTATACTTTGTTTCGGTGGAGTTCCCCATTCAAAATGCATGTAACAGTGAGAAACGCACTGTCTTGGTGAAAGAAAGCGTTTTTGTACAACTTCATAGAAATAGCTGTAACTTTTGATAGAAGACTCAGACAAACATGTTTATGGCCTTATATTATAGAACTCAAGGTTTCCGTGCTGGGAAAACAGGTTTTGCAGCTGTTTGAGCTAAGATTTCCAAGTTATTCACATAATGAAAACTTATACTTT
The DNA here is from genome assembly GCF_041146795.1 of Maylandia zebra. Classification (NCBI taxonomy): domain Eukaryota; kingdom Metazoa; phylum Chordata; class Actinopteri; order Cichliformes; family Cichlidae; genus Maylandia; species Maylandia zebra. The sequence continues at coordinate 93,017 of NW_027490054.1, forward strand.
GTTTCGGTCGAGTTCCCCATTCAAATGCATGTAACAGTGAGAAACGCACTGTCTTGGCGAAAGAAAGCGTTTTTGTACAACTTCATATAAATAGCTGTAACTTTTGATAGAAGACTCGGATACACATGTTTATGGCTTTATCTTATAGAACTCAAGGTTCCCGTGCTGGGAAAACAGGTTTTGCAGCTGTTTGAGCTAAGATTTCCAAGTTATTCACATAATGAAAACCTATACTTTGTTTCGGTCGAGTTCCCCATTCAAAATGCATGTAACAGTGAGAAACGCACTGTCTTGGCGAAAGAAAACGTTTTTGTACAACTTCATAGAAATAGCTGTAACTTTTGATAGAAGACTCAGACAAACATGTTTATGGCCTTATATTATAGAACTCAAGGTTTCCGTGTTGGGAAAACAGGTTTTGCAGCTGTTTGAGCTAAGATTTCCAAGTTATTCACATAATGAAAACCTATACTTTGTTTCGGTCGAGTTTCCAATGTAACAGTGAGAAACGCACTGTCTTGGCGAAAGAAAGCTATTTTGTACAACTTCATATAAATAGCTGTAACTTTTGATAGAAGACTCAGACAAACATGTTTATGGCTTTATCTTATAGAACTCAAGGTCTCCGTGCTGGGAAAACAGGTTTTGCAGCTGTTTGAGCTAAGATTTCCAAGTTATTCACATAATGAAAACCTATACTTTGTTTCGGTCGAGTTCCCCATTCAAAATGCATGTAACAGTGAGAAAAGCACTGTCTTGGCGAAAGAAAGCGTTTTTGTACAACTTCATATGAATAGCTGTAACTTTTGATAGAAGACTCGGATACACATGTTTATGGCTTTATCTTATAGAACTCAAGGTTCCCGTGCTGGGAAAACAGGTTTTGCAGCTGTTTGAGCTAAGATTTCCAAGTTATTCACATAATGAAAACCTATACTTTGTTTCGGTGGAGTTCCCCATTCAAAATGCATGTAACAGTGAGAAACGCACTGTCTTGGCGAAAGAAAGCGTTTTTGTACAACTTCATAGAAATAGCTGTAACTTTTGATAGAAGACTCAGACAAACATGTTTATGGCCTTATATTATAGAACTCAAGGTTTCCGTGCTGGGAAAACAGGTTTTGCAGCTGTTTGAGCTAAGATTTCCAAGTTATTCACATAATGAAAACTTATACTTTGTTTCGGTCGAGTTCCCCATTCAAATGCATGTAACAGTGAGAAACGCACTGTCTTGGCGAAAGAAAGCGTTTTTGTACAACTTCATATAAATAGCTGTAACTTTTGATAGAAGACTCAGACAAACATGTTTATGGCTTTATCTTATAGAACTCAAGGTCTCCGTGCTGGGAAAACAGGTTTTGCAGCTGTTTGAGCTAAGATTTCCAAGTTATTCACATAATGAAAACCTATACTTTGTTTCGGTCGAGTTCCCCATTCAAATGCATGTAACAGTGAGAAACGCACTGTCTTGGCGAAAGAAAGCGTTTTTGTACAACTTCATTTAAATAGCTGTAACTTTTGATAGAAGACTCGGATACACATGTTTATGGCTTTATCTTATAGAACTCAAGGTCTCCGTGCTGGGTAAACAGGTTTTGCAGCTGTTTGAGCTAAGATTTCCAAGTTATTCACATAATGAAAACCTATACTTTGTTTCGGTCGAGTTCCCCATTCAAATGCATGTAACAGTGAGAAACGCACTGTCTTGGCGAAAGAAAGCGTTTTTGTACAACTTCATATAAATAGCTGTAACTTTTGATAGAAGACTCAGACAAACATGTTTATGGCTTTATCTTATAGAACTCAAGGTCTCCGTGCTGGGAAAACAGGTTTTGCAGCTGTTTGAGCTAAGATTTCCAAGTTATTCACATAATGAAAACCTATACTTTGTTTCGGTCGAGTTCCCCATTCAAAATGCATGTAACAGTGAGAAACGCACTGTCTTGGCGAAAGAAAGCTATTTTGTACAACTTCATAGAAATAGCTGTAACTTTTGATAGAAGACTCAGACAAACATGTTTATGGCCTTATATTATAGAACTCAAGGTTTCCGTGCTGGGAAAACAGGTTTTGCAGCTGTTTGAGCTAAGATTTCCAAGTTATTCACATAATGAAAACTTATACTTTGTTTCGGTCGAGTTCCCCATTCAAATGCATGTAACAGTGAGAAACGCACTGTCTTGGCGAAAGAAAGCGTTTTTGTACAACTTCATATAAATAGCTGTAACTTTTGATAGAAGACTCAGACAAACATGTTTATGGCTTTATCTTATAGAACTCAAGGTCTCCGTGCTGGGAAAACAGGTTTTGCAGCTGTTTGAGCTAAGATTTCCAAGTTATTCACATAATGAAAACCTATACTTTGTTTCGGTCGAGTTCCCCATTCAAAATGCATGTAACAGTGAGAAACGCACTGTCTTGGCGAAAGAAAGCTATTTTGTACAACTTCATAGAAATAGCTGTAACTTTTGATAGAAGACTCAGACAAACATGTTTATGGCCTTATATTATAGAACTCAAGGTTTCCGTGCTGGGAAAACAGGTTTTGCAGCTGTTTGAGCTAAGATTTCCAAGTTGTTCACATAGTGAAAACCTATAATTTGTTTCGGTTGAGTTCCCCATTCAAATGCATGTAACAGTGAGAAACGCACTGTCTTGGCGAAAGAAAGCGTTTTTGTACAACTTCATATGAATAGCTGTAACTTTTGATAGAAGACTCGGATACACATGTTTATGGCTTTATCTTATAGAGCTCAAGGTTCCCGTGCTGGGAAAACAGGTTTTGCAGCTGTTTGAGCTAAGATTTCCAAGTTATTCACATAATGAAAACCTATACTTTGTTTCGGTCGAGTTCCCCATTCAAATGCATGTAACAGTGAGAAACGCACTGTCTTGGCGAAAGAAAGCGTTTTTGTACAACTTCATATGAATAGCTGTAACTTTTGATAGAAGACTCGGATACACATGTTTATGGCTTTATCTTATAGAGCTCAAGGTTCCCGTGCTGGGAAAACAGGTTTTGCAGCTGTTTGAGCTAAGATTTCCAAGTTATTCACATAATGAAAACCTATACTTTGTTTCGGTCGAGTTCCCCATTCAAATGCATGTAACAGTGAGAAACGCACTGTCTTGGCGAAAGAAAGCGTTTTTGTACAACTTCATATAAATAGCTGTAACTTTTGATAGAAGACTCAGACAAACATGTTTATGGCTTTATCTTATAGAACTCAAGGTCTCCGTGCTGGGAAAACAGGTTTTGCAGCTGTTTGAGCTAAGATTTCCAAGTTATTCACATAATGAAAACCTATACTTTGTTTCGGTCGAGTTTCCAATGTAACAGTGAGAAACGCACTGTCTTGGCGAAAGAAAGCGTTTTTGTACAACTTCATATAAATAGCTGTAACTTTTGATAGAAGACTCAGACAAACATGTTTATGGCTTTATCTTATAGAACTCAAGGTCTCCGTGCTGGGCAAACAGGTTTTGCAGCTGTTTGAGCTAAGATTTCCAAGTTATTCACATAATGAAAACCTATACTTTGTTTCGGTCGAGTTCCCCATTCAAATGCATGTAACAGTGAGAAACGCACTGTCTTGGCGAAAGAAAGCGTTTTTGTACAACTTCATATAAATAGCTGTAACTTTTGATAGAAGACTCGGATACACATGTTTATGGCTTTATCTTATAGAACTCAAGGTTCCCGTGCTGGGAAAACAGGTTTTGCAGCTGTTTGAGCTAAGATTTCCAAGTTATTCACATAATGAAAACCTATACTTTGTTTCGGTCGAGTTCCCCATTCAAATGCATGTAACAGTGAGAAACGCACTGTCTTGGCGAAAGAAAGCGTTTTTGTACAACTTCATATAAATAGCTGTAACTTTTGATAGAAGACTCAGACAAACATGTTTATGGCTTTATCTTATAGAACTCAAGGTCTCCGTGCTGGGAAAACAGGTTTTGCAGCTGTTTGAGCTAAGATTTCCAAGTTATTCACATAATGAAAACCTATACTTTGTTTCGGTCGAGTTCCCCATTCAAAATGCATGTAACAGTGAGAAACGCACTGTCTTGGCGAAAGAAAGCGTTTTTGTACAACTTCATAGAAATAGCTGTAACTTTTGATAGAAGACTCAGACAAACATGTTTATGGCCTTATATTATAGAACTCAAGGTTTCCGTGCTGGGAAAACAGGTTTTGCAGCTGTTTGAGCTAAGATTTCCAAGTTATTCACATAATGAAAACTTATACTTTGTTTCGGTCGAGTTCCCCATTCAAATGCATGTAACAGTGAGAAACGCACTGTCTTGGCGAAAGAAAGCGTTTTTGTACAACTTCATATAAATAGCTGTAACTTTTGATAGAAGACTCAGACAAACATGTTTATGGCTTTATCTTATAGAACTCAAGGTCTCCGTGCTGGGCAAACAGGTTTTGCAGCTGTTTGAGCTAAGATTTCCAAGTTATTCACATAATGAAAACCTATACTTTGTTTCGGTCGAGTTTCCAATGTAACAGTGTGAAACGCACTGTCTTGGCGAAAGAAAGCTATTTTGTACAACTTCATATAAATAGCTGTAACTTTTGATAGAAGACTCAGACAAACATGTTTATGGCTTTATCTTATAGAACTCAAGGTTTCCGTGCTGGGAAAACAGGTTTTGCAGCTGTTTGAGCTAAGATTTCCAAGTTATTCACATAATGAAAACCTATACTTTGTTTCGGTCGAGTTCCCCATTCAAATGCATGTAACAGTGAGAAACGCACTGTCTTGGCGAAAGAAAGCGTTTTTGTACAACTTCATATAAATAGCTGTAACTTTTGATAGAAGACTCGGATACACATGTTTATGGCTTTATCTTATAGAGCTCAAGGTTCCCGTGCTGGGAAAACAGGTTTTGCAGCTGTTTGAGCTAAGATTTCCAAGTTATTCACATAATGAAAACCTATACTTTGTTTCGGTCGAGTTCCCCATTCAAATGCATGTAACAGTGAGAAACGCACTGTCTTGGCGAAAGAAAGCGTTTTTGTACAACTTCATATAAATAGCTGTAACTTTTGATAGAAGACTCAGACAAACATGTTTATGGCTTTATCTTATAGAACTCAAGGTCTCCGTGCTGGGAAAACAGGTTTTGCAGCTGTTTGAGCTAAGATTTCCAAGTTATTCACATAATGAAAACCTATACTTTGTTTCGGTCGAGTTTCCAATGTAACAGTGAGAAACGCACTGTCTTGGCGAAAGAAAGCGTTTTTGTACAACTTCATATAAATAGCTGTAACTTTTGATAGAAGACTCAGACAAACATGTTTATGGCTTTATCTTATAGAACTCAAGGTCTCCGTGCTGGGCAAACAGGTTTTGCAGCTGTTTGAGCTAAGATTTCCAAGTTATTCACATAATGAAAACCTATACTTTGTTTCGGTGGAGTTCCCCATTCAAATGCATGTAACAGTGAGAAACGCACTGTCTTGGCGAAAGAAAGCGTTTTTGTACAACTTCATATAAATAGCTGTAACTTTTGATAGAAGACTCCGATACACATGTTTATGGCTTTATCTTATAGAACTCAAGGTTCCCGTGCTGGGAAAACAGGTTTTGCAGCTGTTTGAGCTAAGATTTCCAAGTTATTCACATAATGAAAACCTATACTTTGTTTCGGTGGAGTTCCCCATTCAAATGCATGTAACAGTGAGAAACGCACTGTCTTGGCGAAAGAAAGCGTTTTTGTACAACTTCATATAAATAGCTGTAACTTTTGATAGAAGACTCAGACAAACATGTTTATGGCTTTATCTTATAGAACTCAAGGTCTCCGTGCTGGGAAAACAGGTTTTGCAGCTGTTTGAGCTAAGATTTCCAAGTTATTCACATAATGAAAACCTATACTTTGTTTCGGTCGAGTTCCCCATTCAAAATGCATGTAACAGTGAGAAACGCACTGTCTTGGCGAAAGAAAGCGTTTTTGTACAACTTCATAGAAATAGCTGTAACTTTTGATAGAAGACTCAGACAAACATGTTTATGGCCTTATATTATAGAACTCAAGGTTTCCGTGCTGGGAAAACAGGTTTTGCAGCTGTTTGAGCTAAGATTTCCAAGTTATTCACATAATGAAAACTTATACTTTGTTTCGGTCGAGTTCCCCATTCAAATGCATGTAACAGTGAGAAACGCACTGTCTTGGCGAAAGAAAGCGTTTTTGTACAACTTCATATAAATAGCTGTAACTTTTGATAGAAGACTCAGACAAACATGTTTATGGCTTTATCTTATAGAACTCAAGGTCTACGTGCTGGGAAAACAGGTTTTGCAGCTGTTTGAGCTAAGATTTCCAAGTTATTCACATAATGAAAACCTATACTTTGTTTCGGTCGAGTTTCCAATGTAACAGTGTGAAACGCACTGTCTTGGCGAAAGAAAGCTATTTTGTACAACTTCATATAAATAGCTGTAACTTTTGATAGAAGACTCAGACAAACATGTTTATGGCTTTATCTTATAGAACTCAAGGTCTCCGTGCTGGGAAAACAGGTTTTGCAGCTGTTTGAGCTAAGATTTCCAAGTTATTCACATAATGAAAACCTATAATTTGTTTCGGTTGAGTTCCCCATTCAAATGCATGTAACAGTGAGAAACGCACTGTCTTGGCGAAAGAAAGCGTTTTTGTACAACTTCATATGAATAGCTGTAACTTTTGATAGAAGACTCGGATACACATGTTTATGGCTTTATCTTATAGAGCTCAAGGTTCCCGTGCTGGGAAAACAGGTTTTGCAGCTGTTTGAGCTAAGATTTCCAAGTTATTCACATAATGAAAACCTATACTTTGTTTCGGTCGAGTTCCCCATTCAAATGCATGTAACAGTGAGAAACGCACTGTCTTGGCGAAAGAAAGCGTTTTTGTACAACTTCATATAAATAGCTGTAACTTTTGATAGAAGACTCAGACAAACATGTTTATGGCTTTATCTTATAGAACTCAAGGTCTCCGTGCTGGGAAAACAGGTTTTGCAGCTGTTTGAGCTAAGATTTCCAAGTTATTCACATAATGAAAACCTATACTTTGTTTCGGTCGAGTTTCCAATGTAACAGTGAGAAACGCACTGTCTTGGCGAAAGAAAGCGTTTTTGTACAACTTCATATAAATAGCTGTAACTTTTGATAGAAGACTCAGACAAACATGTTTATGGCTTTATCTTATAGAACTCAAGGTCTCCGTGCTGGGCAAACAGGTTTTGCAGCTGTTTGAGCTAAGATTTCCAAGTTATTCACATAATGAAAACCTATACTTTGTTTCGGTGGAGTTCCCCATTCAAATGCATGTAACAGTGAGAAACGCACTGTCTTGGCGAAAGAAAGCGTTTTTGTACAACTTCATATAAATAGCTGTAACTTTTGATAGAAGACTCGGATACACATGTTTATGGCTTTATCTTATAGAACTCAAGGTCTCCGTGCTGGGCAAACAGGTTTTGCAGCTGTTTGAGCTAAGATTTCCAAGTTATTCACATAATGAAAACCTATACTTTGTTTCGGTCGAGTTCCCCATTCAAAATGCATGTAACAGTGAGAAACGCACTGTCTTGGCGAAAGAAAACGTTTTTGTACAACTTCATAGAAATAGCTGTAACTTTTGATAGAAGACTCAGACAAACATGTTTATGGCTTATATATTATAGAACTCAAGGTCTCCGTGCTGGGAAAACAGGTTTTGCAGCTGTTTGAGCTAAGATTTCCAAGTTATTCACATAATGAAAACCTATAATTTGTTTCGGTTGAGTTCCCCATTCAAATGCATGTAACAGTGAGAAACGCACTGTCTTGGCGAAAGAAAGCGTTTTTGTACAACTTCATATGAATAGCTGTAACTTTTGATAGAAGACTCGGATACACATGTTTATGGCTTTATCTTATAGAGCTCAAGGTTCCCGTGCTGGGAAAACCGGTTTTGCAGCTGTTTGAGCTAAGATTTCCAAGTTATTCACATAATGAAAACCTATACTTTGTTTCGGTCGAGTTCCCCATTCAAATGCATGTAACAGTGAGAAACGCACTGTCTTGGCGAAAGAAAGCGTTTTTGTACAACTTCATATGAATAGCTGTAACTTTTGATAGAAGACTCGGATACACATGTTTATGGCTTTATCTTATAGAACTCAAGGTTCCCGTGCTGGGAAAACAGGTTTTGCAGCTGTTTGAGCTAAGATTTCCAAGTTATTCACATAATGAAAACCAATACTTTGTTTCGGTCGAGTTCCCCATTCAAATGCATGTAACAGTGAGAAACGCACTGTCTTGGCGAAAGAAAGCGTTTTTGTACAACTTCATATAAATAGCTGTAACTTTTGATAGAAGACTAGGATACACATGTTTATGGCTTTATCTTATAGAACTCAAGGTCTCCGTGCTGGGAAAACAGGTTTTGCAGCTGTTTGAGCTAAGATTTCCAAGTTATTCACATAATGAAAACCTATACTTTGTTTCGGTCGAATTCCCCATTCAAATGCATGTAACAGTGAGAAACGCACTGTCTTGGCGAAAGAAAGCGTTTTTGTACAACTTCATATAAATAGCTGTATGCATGTAACAGTGAGAAACATACTGTCTTGGCGAAAGAAAGCGTTTTTGTACAACTTCATATAAATAGCTGATAGAAGACTCGGATACACATTTTTATGGCTTTATCTTATAGAACTCAAGGTCTCCGTGCTGGGCAAATAGGTTTTGCAGCTGTTTGAGCTAAGATTTCCAAGTTATTCACATAATGAAAACCTATACTTTGTTTCGGTCGAGTTCCCCATTCAAATGCATGTAACAGTGAGAAACGCACTGTCGTGGCGAAAGAAAGCGTTTTTGTACAACTTCATATAAATAGCTGTAACTTTTGATAGAAGACTCGGATACACATGTTTATGGCTTTATCTTATAGAACTCAAGGTCTCCGTGCTGGGAAAACAGGTTTTGCAGCTGTTTGAGCTAAGATTTCCAAGTTATTCACATAATGAAAACTTATACTTTGTTTCGGTCGAGTTCCCCATTCAAATGCATGTAACAGTGAGAAACGCACTGTCTTGGCGAAAGAAAGCGTTTTTGTACAACTTCATAGAAATAGCTGTAACTTTTGATAGAAGACTCGGATACACATGTTTATGGCTTTATCTTATAGAACTCAAAGTCTCCGTGCTGGGCAAACAGGTTTTGCAGCTGTTTGAGCTAAGATTTCCAAGTTATTCACATAATGAAAACCTATACTTTGTTTCGGTCAAGTTCCCCATTCAAATGCATGTAACAGTGAGAAACGCACTGTCTTGGCGAAAGAAAGCGTTTTTGTACAACTTCATATAAATAGCTGTAACTTTTGATAGAAGACTAGGATACACATGTTTATGGCTTTATCTTATAGAACTCAAGGTCTCCGTGCTGGGAAAACAGGTTTTGCAGCTGTTTGAGCTAAGATTTCCAAGTTATTCACATAATGAAAACCTATACTTTGTTTCGGTCGAGTTCCCCATTCAAATGCATGTAACAGTGAGAAATGCACTGTCTTGGCGAAAGAAAACGTTTTTGTACAACTTCATATAAATAGCTGTAACTTTTGATAGAAGACTCAGACAAACATGTTTATGGCCTTATATTATAGAACTCAAGGTCTCCGTGCTGGGCAAATAGGTTTTGCAGCTGTTTGAGCTAAGATTTCCAAGTTATTCACATAATGAAAACCTATACTTTGTTTCGGTCGAGTTCCCCATTCAAATGCATGTAACAGTGAGAAACGCACTGTCTTGGCGAAAGAAAGCGTTTTTGTACAACTTCATATGAATAGCTGTAACTTTTGATAGAAGACTCGGATACACATGTTTATGGCTTTATCTTATAGAACTCAAGGTTCCCGTGCTGGGAAAACAGGTTTTGCAGCTGTTTGAGCTAAGATTTCCAAGTTATTCACATAATGAAAACCAATACTTTGTTTCGGTCGAGTTCCCCATTCAAATGCATGTAACAGTGAGAAACGCACTGTCTTGGCGAAAGAAAGCGTTTTTGTACAACTTCATATAAATAGCTGTAACTTTTGATAGAAGACTCGGATACACATGTTTATGGCTTTATCTTATAGAACTCAAGGTTCCCGTGCTGGGCAAACAGGTTTTGCAGCTGTTTGAGCTAAGATTTCCAAGTTATTCACATAATGAAAACCTATACTTTGTTTCGGTCGAGTTCCCCATTCAAATGCATGTAACAGTGAGAAACGCACTGTCTTGGCGAAAGAAAGCGTTTTTGTACAACTTCATATAAATAGCTGTAACTTTTGATAGAAGACTCGGATACACATGTTTATGGCTTTATCTTATAGAACTCAAGGTCTCCGTGCTGGGCAAACAGGTTTTGCAGCTGTTTGAGCTAAGATTTCCAAGTTATTCACATAATGAAAACTTATACTTTGTTTCGGTCGAGTTCCCCATTCAAATGCATGTAACAGTGAGAAACGCACTGTCTTGGCGAAAGAAAACGTTTTTGTACAACTTCATAGAAATAGCTGTAACTTTTGATAGAAGACTCAGACAAACATGTTTATGGCCTTATATTATAGAACTCAAGGTCTCCGTGCTGGGAAAACAGGTTTTGCAGCTGTTTGAGCTAAGATTTCCAAGTTATTCACATAATGAAACCTTATACTTTGTTTCGGTCGAGTTCCCCATTCAAATGCATGTAACAGTGAGAAACGCACTGTCTTGGCGAAAGAAAGCGTTTTTGTACAACTTCATAGAAATAGCTGTAACTTTTGATAGAAGACTCGGATACACATGTTTATGGCTTTATCTTATAGAACTCAAGGTTCCCGTGCTGGGAAAACAGGTTTTGCAGCTGTTTGAGCTAAGATTTCCAAGTTATTCACATAATGAAAACCAATACTTTGTTTCGGTCGAGTTCCCCATTCAAATGCATGTAACAGTGAGAAACGCACTGTCTTGGCGAAAGAAAGCGTTTTTGTACAACTTCATATAAATAGCTGTAACTTTTGATAGAAGACTCGGATACACATGTTTATGGCTTTATCTTATAGAACTCAAGGTCTCCGTGCTGGGAAAACAGGTTTTGCAGCTGTTTGAGCTAAGATTTCCAAGTTATTCACATAATGAAAACCTATACTTTGTTTCGGTCGAGTTCCCCATTCAAATGCATGTAACAGTGAGAAACGCACTGTCTTGGCGAAAGAAAGCGTTTTTGTACAACTTCATATAAATAGCTGTATGCATGTAACAGTGAGAAACATACTGTCTTGGCGAAAGAAAGCGTTTTTGTACAACTTCATATAAATAGCTGATAGAAGACTCGGATACACATTTTTATGGCTTTATCTTATAGAACTCAAGGTCTCCGTGCTGGGCAAATAGGTTTTGCAGCTGTTTGAGCTAAGATTTCCAAGTTATTCACATAATGAAAACCTATACTTTGTTTCGGTCGAGTTCCCCATTCAAATGCATGTAACAGTGAGAAACGCACTGTCTTGGCGAAAGAAAGCGTTTTTGTACAACTTCATATAAATAGCTGTAACTTTTGATAGAAGACTCAGATACACATGTTTATGGCTTTATCTTATAGAACTCAAGGTCTCCGTGCTGGGAAAACAGGTTTTGCAGCTGTTTGAGCTAAGATTTCCAAGTTATTCACATAATGAAAACTTATACTTTGTTTCGGTCGAGTTCCCCATTCAAATGCATGTAACAGTGAGAAACGCACTGTCTTGGCGAAAGAAAACGTTTTTGTACAACTTCATAGAAATAGCTGTAACTTTTGATAGAAGACTCAGACAAACATGTTTATGGCCTTATATTATAGAACTCAAGGTCTCCGTGCTGGGAAAACAGGTTTTGCAGCTGTTTGAGCTAAGATTTCCAAGTTATTCACATAATGAAACCTTATACTTTGTTTCGGTCGAGTTCCCCATTCAAATGCATGTAACAGTGAGAAACGCACTGTCTTGGCGAAAGAAAGCGTTTTTGTACAACTTCATAGAAATAGCTGTAACTTTTGATAGAAGACTCGGATACACATGTTTATGGCTTTATCTTATAGAACTCAAGGTTCCCGTGCTGGGAAAACAGGTTTTGCAGCTGTTTGAGCTAAGATTTCCAAGTTATTCACATAATGAAAACCAATACTTTGTTTCGGTCGAGTTCCCCATTCAAATGCATGTAACAGTGAGAAACGCACTGTCTTGGCGAAAGAAAGCGTTTTTGTACAACTTCATATAAATAGCTGTAACTTTTGATAGAAGACTCGGATACACATGTTTATGGCTTTATCTTATAGAACTCAAGGTCTCCGTGCTGGGAAAACAGGTTTTGCAGCTGTTTGAGCTAAGATTTCCAAGTTATTCACATAATGAAAACCTATACTTTGTTTCGGTCGAGTTCCCCATTCAAATGCATGTAACAGTGAGAAACGCACTGTCTTGGCGAAAGAAAGCGTTTTTGTACAACTTCATATAAATAGCTGTATGCATGTAACAGTGAGAAACATACTGTCTTGGCGAAAGAAAGCGTTTTTGTACAACTTCATATAAATAGCTGATAGAAGACTCGGATACACATTTTTATGGCTTTATCTTATAGAACTCAAGGTCTCCGTGCTGGGCAAATAGGTTTTGCAGCTGTTTGAGCTAAGATTTCCAAGTTATTCACATAATGAAAACCTATACTTTGTTTCGGTCGAGTTCCCCATTCAAATGCATGTAACAGTGAGAAACGCACTGTCTTGGCGAAAGAAAGCGTTTTTGTACAACTTCATATAAATAGCTGTAACTTTTGATAGAAGACTCAGATACACATGTTTATGGCTTTATCTTATAGAACTCAAGGTCTCCGTGCTGGGAAAACAGGTTTTGCAGCTGTTTGAGCTAAGATTTCCAAGTTATTCACATAATGAAAACTTATACTTTGTTTCGGTCGAGTTCCCCATTCAAATGCATGTAACAGTGAGAAACGCACTGTCTTGGCGAAAGAAAGCGTTTTTGTACAACTTCATAGAAATAGCTGTAACTTTTGATAGAAGACTCGGATACACATGTTTATGGCTTTATCTTATAGAACTCAAAGTCTCCGTGCTGGGCAAACAGGTTTTGCAGCTGTTTGAGCTAAGATTTCCAAGTTATTCACATAATGAAAACCTATACTTTGTTTCGGTCGAGTTCCCCATTCAAATGCATGTAACAGTGAGAAACGCACTGTCTTGGCGAAAGAAAGCGTTTTTGTACAACTTCATATGAATAGCTGTAACTTTTGATAGAAGACTCGGATACACATGTTTATGGCTTTATCTTATAGAACTCAAGGTTCCCGTGCTGGGAAAACAGGTTTTGCAGCTGTTTGAGCTAAGATTTCCAAGTTATTCACATAATGAAAACCAATACTTTGTTTCGGTCGAGTTCCCCATTCAAATGCATGTAACAGTGAGAAACGCACTGTCTTGGCGAAAGAAAGCGTTTTTGTACAACTTCATATAAATAGCTGTAACTTTTGATAGAAGACTCAGACAAACATGTTTATGGCCTTATATTATAGAACTCAAGGTCTCCGTGCTGGGCAAATAGGTTTTGCAGCTGTTTGAGCTAAGATTTCCAAGTTATTCACATAATGAAAACCTATACTTTGTTTCGGTCGAGTTCCCCATTCAAATGCATGTAACAGTGAGAAACGCACTGTCTTGGCGAAAGAAAGCGTTTTTGTACAACTTCATATAAATAGCTGTAACTTTTGATAGAAGACTCGGATACACATGTTTATGGCTTTATCTTATAGAACTCAAGGTCTCCGTGCTGGGCAAACAGGTTTTGCAGCTGTTTGAGCTAAGATTTCCAAGTTATTCACATAATGAAACCTTATACTTTGTTTCGGTCGAGTTCCCCATTCAAATGCATGTAACAGTGAGAAACGCACTGTCTTGGCGAAAGAAAGCGTTTTTGTACAACTTCATAGAAATAGCTGTAACTTTTGATAGAAGACTCGGATACACATGTTTATGGCTTTATCTTATAGAACTCAAGGTCTCCGTGCTGGGAAAACAGGTTTTGCAGCTGTTTGAGCTAAGATTTCCAAGTTATTCACATAATGAAAACCTATACTTTGTTTCGGTCGAGTTCCCCATTCAAATGCATGTAACAGTGAGAAACGCACTGTCTTGGCGAAAGAAAGCGTTTTTGTACAACTTCATAGAAATAGCTGTAACTTTTGATAGAAGACTCGGATACACATGTTTATGGCTTTATCTTATAGAACTCAAAGTCTCCGTGCTGGGCAAACAGGTTTTGCAGCTGTTTGAGCTAAGATTTCCAAGTTATTCACATAATGAAAACCTATACTTTGTTTCGGTCGAGTTCCCCATTCAAATGCATGTAACAGTGAGAAACGCACTGTCTTGGCGAAAGAAAGCGTTTTTGTACAACTTCATATGAATAGCTGTAACTTTTGATAGAAGACTCGGATACACATGTTTATGGCTTTATCTTATAGAACTCAAGGTTCCCGTGCTGGGAAAACAGGTTTTGCAGCTGTTTGAGCTAAGATTTCCAAGTTATTCACATAATGAAAACCAATACTTTGTTTCGGTCGAGTTCCCCATTCAAATGCATGTAACAGTGAGAAACGCACTGTCTTGGCGAAAGAAAGCGTTTTTGTACAACTTCATATAAATAGCTGTAACTTTTGATAGAAGACTCGGATACACATGTTTATGGCTTTATCTTATAGAACTCAAGGTCTCCGTGCTGGGCAAACAGGTTTTGCAGCTGTTTGAGCTAAGATTTCCAAGTTATTCACATAATGAAACCTTATACTTTGTTTCGGTCGAGTTCCCCATTCAAATGCATGTAACAGTGAGAAACGCACTGTCTTGGCGAAAGAAAGCGTTTTTGTACAACTTCATAGAAATAGCTGTAACTTTTGATAGAAGACTCGGATACACATGTTTATGGCTTTATCTTATAGAACTCAAGGTCTCCGTGCTGGGAAAACAGGTTTTGCAGCTGTTTGAGCTAAGATTTCCAAGTTATTCACATAATGAAAACCTATACTTTGTTTCGGTCGAGTTTCCAATGTAACAGTGAGAAACGCACTGTCTTGGCGAAAGAAAGCGTTTTTGTACAACTTCATATAAATAGCTGTAACTTTTGATAGAAGACTCAGACAAACATGTTTATGGCTTTATCTTATAGAACTCAAGGTCTCCGTGCTGGGCAAACAGGTTTTGCAGCTGTTTGAGCTAAGATTTCCAAGTTATTCACATAATGAAAACCTATACTTTGTTTCGGTCGAGTTCCCCATTCAAATGCATGTAACAGTGAGAAACGCACTGTCTTGGCGAAAGAAAGCGTTTTTGTACAACTTCATATAAATAGCTGTAACTTTTGATAGAAGACTCGGATACACATGTTTATGGCTTTATCTTATAGAACTCAAGGTTCCCGTGCTGGGAAAACAGGTTTTGCAGCTGTTTGAGCTAAGATTTCCAAGTTATTCACATAATGAAAACCTATACTTTGTTTCGGTCGAGTTCCCCATTCAAATGCATGTAACAGTGAGAAACGCACTGTCTTGGCGAAAGAAAGCGTTTTTGTACAACTTCATATAAATAGCTGTAACTTTTGATAGAAGACTCAGACAAACATGTTTATGGCTTTATCTTATAGAACTCAAGGTCTCCGTGCTGGGAAAACAGGTTTTGCAGCTGTTTGAGCTAAGATTTCCAAGTTATTCACATAATGAAAACCTATACTTTGTTTCGGTCGAGTTCCCCATTCAAAATGCATGTAACAGTGAGAAACGCACTGTCTTGGCGAAAGAAAGCGTTTTTGTACAACTTCATAGAAATAGCTGTAACTTTTGATAGAAGACTCAGACAAACATGTTTATGGCCTTATATTATAGAACTCAAGGTTTCCGTGCTGGGAAAACAGGTTTTGCAGCTGTTTGAGCTAAGATTTCCAAGTTATTCACATAATGAAAACTTATACTTTGTTTCGGTCGAGTTCCCCATTCAAATGCATGTAACAGTGAGAAACGCACTGTCTTGGCGAAAGAAAGCGTTTTTGTACAACTTCATATAAATAGCTGTAACTTTTGATAGAAGACTCAGACAAACATGTTTATGGCTTTATCTTATAGAACTCAAGGTCTCCGTGCTGGGCAAACAGGTTTTGCAGCTGTTTGAGCTAAGATTTCCAAGTTATTCACATAATGAAAACCTATACTTTGTTTCGGTCGAGTTCCCCATTCAAATGCATGTAACAGTGAGAAACGCACTGTCTTGGCGAAAGAAAGCGTTTTTGTACAACTTCATATAAATAGCTGTAACTTTTGATAGAAGACTAGGATACACATGTTTATGGCTTTATCTTATAGAACTCAAGGTCTCCGTGCTGGGAAAACAGGTTTTGCAGCTGTTTGAGCTAAGATTTCCAAGTTATTCACATAATGAAAACCTATACTTTGTTTCGGTCGAGTTCCCCATTCAAATGCATGTAACAGTGAGAAATGCACTGTCTTGGCGAAAGAAAACGTTTTTGTACAACTTCATATAAATAGCTGTAACTTTTGATAGAAGACTCAGACAAACATGTTTATGGCCTTATATTATAGAACTCAAGGTCTCCGTGCTGGGCAAATAGGTTTTGCAGCTGTTTGAGCTAAGATTTCCAAGTTATTCACATAATGAAAACCTATACTTTGTTTCGGTCGAGTTCCCCATTCAAATGCATGTAACAGTGAGAAACGCACTGTCTTGGCGAAAGAAAGCGTTTTTGTACAACTTCATATGAATAGCTGTAACTTTTGATAGAAGACTCGGATACACATGTTTATGGCTTTATCTTATAGAACTCAAGGTTCCCGTGCTGGGAAAACAGGTTTTGCAGCTGTTTGAGCTAAGATTTCCAAGTTATTCACATAATGAAAACCAATACTTTGTTTCGGTCGAGTTCCCCATTCAAATGCATGTAACAGTGAGAAACGCACTGTCTTGGCGAAAGAAAGCGTTTTTGTACAACTTCATATAAATAGCTGTAACTTTTGATAGAAGACTCGGATACACATGTTTATGGCTTTATCTTATAGAACTCAAGGTTCCCGTGCTGGGCAAACAGGTTTTGCAGCTGTTTGAGCTAAGATTTCCAAGTTATTCACATAATGAAAACCTATACTTTGTTTCGGTCGAGTTCCCCATTCAAATGCATGTAACAGTGAGAAACGCACTGTCTTGGCGAAAGAAAGCGTTTTTGTACAACTTCATATAAATAGCTGTAACTTTTGATAGAAGACTCGGATACACATGTTTATGGCTTTATCTTATAGAACTCAAGGTCTCCGTGCTGGGCAAACAGGTTTTGCAGCTGTTTGAGCTAAGATTTCCAAGTTATTCACATAATGAAAACTTATACTTTGTTTCGGTCGAGTTCCCCATTCAAATGCATGTAACAGTGAGAAACGCACTGTCTTGGCGAAAGAAAACGTTTTTGTACAACTTCATAGAAATAGCTGTAACTTTTGATAGAAGACTCAGACAAACATGTTTATGGCCTTATATTATAGAACTCAAGGTCTCCGTGCTGGGAAAACAGGTTTTGCAGCTGTTTGAGCTAAGATTTCCAAGTTATTCACATAATGAAACCTTATACTTTGTTTCGGTCGAGTTCCCCATTCAAATGCATGTAACAGTGAGAAACGCACTGTCTTGGCGAAAGAAAGCGTTTTTGTACAACTTCATAGAAATAGCTGTAACTTTTGATAGAAGACTCGGATACACATGTTTATGGCTTTATCTTATAGAACTCAAGGTTCCCGTGCTGGGAAAACAGGTTTTGCAGCTGTTTGAGCTAAGATTTCCAAGTTATTCACATAATGAAAACCAATACTTTGTTTCGGTCGAGTTCCCCATTCAAATGCATGTAACAGTGAGAAACGCACTGTCTTGGCGAAAGAAAGCGTTTTTGTACAACTTCATATAAATAGCTGTAACTTTTGATAGAAGACTCGGATACACATGTTTATGGCTTTATCTTATAGAACTCAAGGTCTCCGTGCTGGGAAAACAGGTTTTGCAGCTGTTTGAGCTAAGATTTCCAAGTTATTCACATAATGAAAACCTATACTTTGTTTCGGTCGAGTTCCCCATTCAAATGCATGTAACAGTGAGAAACGCACTGTCTTGGCGAAAGAAAGCGTTTTTGTACAACTTCATATAAATAGCTGTATGCATGTAACAGTGAGAAACATACTGTCTTGGCGAAAGAAAGCGTTTTTGTACAACTTCATATAAATAGCTGATAGAAGACTCGGATACACATTTTTATGGCTTTATCTTATAGAACTCAAGGTCTCCGTGCTGGGCAAATAGGTTTTGCAGCTGTTTGAGCTAAGATTTCCAAGTTATTCACATAATGAAAACCTATACTTTGTTTCGGTCGAGTTCCCCATTCAAATGCATGTAACAGTGAGAAACGCACTGTCTTGGCGAAAGAAAGCGTTTTTGTACAACTTCATATAAATAGCTGTAACTTTTGATAGAAGACTCAGATACACATGTTTATGGCTTTATCTTATAGAACTCAAGGTCTCCGTGCTGGGAAAACAGGTTTTGCAGCTGTTTGAGCTAAGATTTCCAAGTTATTCACATAATGAAAACTTATACTTTGTTTCGGTCGAGTTCCCCATTCAAATGCATGTAACAGTGAGAAACGCACTGTCTTGGCGAAAGAAAACGTTTTTGTACAACTTCATAGAAATAGCTGTAACTTTTGATAGAAGACTCAGACAAACATGTTTATGGCCTTATATTATAGAACTCAAGGTCTCCGTGCTGGGAAAACAGGTTTTGCAGCTGTTTGAGCTAAGATTTCCAAGTTATTCACATAATGAAACCTTATACTTTGTTTCGGTCGAGTTCCCCATTCAAATGCATGTAACAGTGAGAAACGCACTGTCTTGGCGAAAGAAAGCGTTTTTGTACAACTTCATAGAAATAGCTGTAACTTTTGATAGAAGACTCGGATACACATGTTTATGGCTTTATCTTATAGAACTCAAGGTTCCCGTGCTGGGAAAACAGGTTTTGCAGCTGTTTGAGCTAAGATTTCCAAGTTATTCACATAATGAAAACCAATACTTTGTTTCGGTCGAGTTCCCCATTCAAATGCATGTAACAGTGAGAAACGCACTGTCTTGGCGAAAGAAAGCGTTTTTGTACAACTTCATATAAATAGCTGTAACTTTTGATAGAAGACTCGGATACACATGTTTATGGCTTTATCTTATAGAACTCAAGGTCTCCGTGCTGGGAAAACAGGTTTTGCAGCTGTTTGAGCTAAGATTTCCAAGTTATTCACATAATGAAAACCTATACTTTGTTTCGGTCGAGTTCCCCATTCAAATGCATGTAACAGTGAGAAACGCACTGTCTTGGCGAAAGAAAGCGTTTTTGTACAACTTCATATAAATAGCTGTATGCATGTAACAGTGAGAAACATACTGTCTTGGCGAAAGAAAGCGTTTTTGTACAACTTCATATAAATAGCTGATAGAAGACTCGGATACACATTTTTATGGCTTTATCTTATAGAACTCAAGGTCTCCGTGCTGGGCAAATAGGTTTTGCAGCTGTTTGAGCTAAGATTTCCAAGTTATTCACATAATGAAAACCTATACTTTGTTTCGGTCGAGTTCCCCATTCAAATGCATGTAACAGTGAGAAACGCACTGTCTTGGCGAAAGAAAGCGTTTTTGTACAACTTCATATAAATAGCTGTAACTTTTGATAGAAGACTCAGATACACATGTTTATGGCTTTATCTTATAGAACTCAAGGTCTCCGTGCTGGGAAAACAGGTTTTGCAGCTGTTTGAGCTAAGATTTCCAAGTTATTCACATAATGAAAACTTATACTTTGTTTCGGTCGAGTTCCCCATTCAAATGCATGTAACAGTGAGAAACGCACTGTCTTGGCGAAAGAAAGCGTTTTTGTACAACTTCATAGAAATAGCTGTAACTTTTGATAGAAGACTCGGATACACATGTTTATGGCTTTATCTTATAGAACTCAAAGTCTCCGTGCTGGGCAAACAGGTTTTGCAGCTGTTTGAGCTAAGATTTCCAAGTTATTCACATAATGAAAACCTATACTTTGTTTCGGTCGAGTTCCCCATTCAAATGCATGTAACAGTGAGAAACGCACTGTCTTGGCGAAAGAAAGCGTTTTTGTACAACTTCATATGAATAGCTGTAACTTTTGATAGAAGACTCGGATACACATGTTTATGGCTTTATCTTATAGAACTCAAGGTTCCCGTGCTGGGAAAACAGGTTTTGCAGCTGTTTGAGCTAAGATTTCCAAGTTATTCACATAATGAAAACCAATACTTTGTTTCGGTCGAGTTCCCCATTCAAATGCATGTAACAGTGAGAAACGCACTGTCTTGGCGAAAGAAAGCGTTTTTGTACAACTTCATATAAATAGCTGTAACTTTTGATAGAAGACTCAGACAAACATGTTTATGGCCTTATATTATAGAACTCAAGGTCTCCGTGCTGGGCAAATAGGTTTTGCAGCTGTTTGAGCTAAGATTTCCAAGTTATTCACATAATGAAAACCTATACTTTGTTTCGGTCGAGTTCCCCATTCAAATGCATGTAACAGTGAGAAACGCACTGTCTTGGCGAAAGAAAGCGTTTTTGTACAACTTCATAGAAATAGCTGTAACTTTTGATAGAAGACTCGGATACACATGTTTATGGCTTTATCTTATAGAACTCAAGGTCTCCGTGCTGGGCAAACAGGTTTTGCAGCTGTTTGAGCTAAGATTTCCAAGTTATTCACATAATGAAACCTTATACTTTGTTTCGGTCGAGTTCCCCATTCAAATGCATGTAACAGTGAGAAACGCACTGTCTTGGCGAAAGAAAGCGTTTTTGTACAACTTCATAGAAATAGCTGTAACTTTTGATAGAAGACTCGGATACACATGTTTATGGCTTTATCTTATAGAACTCAAGGTCTCCGTGCTGGGAAAACAGGTTTTGCAGCTGTTTGAGCTAAGATTTCCAAGTTATTCACATAATGAAAACCTATACTTTGTTTCGGTCGAGTTCCCCATTCAAATGCATGTAACAGTGAGAAACGCACTGTCTTGGCGAAAGAAAGCGTTTTTGTACAACTTCATAGAAATAGCTGTAACTTTTGATAGAAGACTCGGATACACATGTTTATGGCTTTATCTTATAGAACTCAAAGTCTCCGTGCTGGGCAAACAGGTTTTGCAGCTGTTTGAGCTAAGATTTCCAAGTTATTCACATAATGAAAACCTATACTTTGTTTCGGTCGAGTTCCCCATTCAAATGCATGTAACAGTGAGAAACGCACTGTCTTGGCGAAAGAAAGCGTTTTTGTACAACTTCATATGAATAGCTGTAACTTTTGATAGAAGACTCGGATACACATGTTTATGGCTTTATCTTATAGAACTCAAGGTTCCCGTGCTGGGAAAACAGGTTTTGCAGCTGTTTGAGCTAAGATTTCCAAGTTATTCACATAATGAAAACCAATACTTTGTTTCGGTCGAGTTCCCCATTCAAATGCATGTAACAGTGAGAAACGCACTGTCTTGGCGAAAGAAAGCGTTTTTGTACAACTTCATATAAATAGCTGTAACTTTTGATAGAAGACTCGGATACACATGTTTATGGCTTTATCTTATAGAACTCAAGGTCTCCGTGCTGGGCAAACAGGTTTTGCAGCTGTTTGAGCTAAGATTTCCAAGTTATTCACATAATGAAACCTTATACTTTGTTTCGGTCGAGTTCCCCATTCAAATGCATGTAACAGTGAGAAACGCACTGTCTTGGCGAAAGAAAGCGTTTTTGTACAACTTCATAGAAATAGCTGTAACTTTTGATAGAAGACTCGGATACACATGTTTATGGCTTTATCTTATAGAACTCAAGGTCTCCGTGCTGGGAAAACAGGTTTTGCAGCTGTTTGAGCTAAGATTTCCAAGTTATTCACATAATGAAAACCTATACTTTGTTTCGGTCGAGTTTCCAATGTAACAGTGAGAAACGCACTGTCTTGGCGAAAGAAAGCGTTTTTGTACAACTTCATATAAATAGCTGTAACTTTTGATAGAAGACTCAGACAAACATGTTTATGGCTTTATCTTATAGAACTCAAGGTCTCCGTGCTGGGCAAACAGGTTTTGCAGCTGTTTGAGCTAAGATTTCCAAGTTATTCACATAATGAAAACCTATACTTTGTTTCGGTCGAGTTCCCCATTCAAATGCATGTAACAGTGAGAAACGCACTGTCTTGGCGAAAGAAAGCGTTTTTGTACAACTTCATATAAATAGCTGTAACTTTTGATAGAAGACTCGGATACACATGTTTATGGCTTTATCTTATAGAACTCAAGGTTCCCGTGCTGGGAAAACAGGTTTTGCAGCTGTTTGAGCTAAGATTTCCAAGTTATTCACATAATGAAAACCTATACTTTGTTTCGGTCGAGTTCCCCATTCAAATGCATGTAACAGTGAGAAACGCACTGTCTTGGCGAAAGAAAGCGTTTTTGTACAACTTCATATAAATAGCTGTAACTTTTGATAGAAGACTCAGACAAACATGTTTATGGCTTTATCTTATAGAACTCAAGGTCTCCGTGCTGGGAAAACAGGTTTTGCAGCTGTTTGAGCTAAGATTTCCAAGTTATTCACATAATGAAAACCTATACTTTGTTTCGGTCGAGTTCCCCATTCAAAATGCATGTAACAGTGAGAAACGCACTGTCTTGGCGAAAGAAAGCGTTTTTGTACAACTTCATAGAAATAGCTGTAACTTTTGATAGAAGACTCAGACAAACATGTTTATGGCCTTATATTATAGAACTCAAGGTTTCCGTGCTGGGAAAACAGGTTTTGCAGCTGTTTGAGCTAAGATTTCCAAGTTATTCACATAATGAAAACTTATACTTTGTTTCGGTCGAGTTCCCCATTCAAATGCATGTAACAGTGAGAAACGCACTGTCTTGGCGAAAGAAAGCGTTTTTGTACAACTTCATATAAATAGCTGTAACTTTTGATAGAAGACTCAGACAAACATGTTTATGGCTTTATCTTATAGAACTCAAGGTCTCCGTGCTGGGCAAACAGGTTTTGCAGCTGTTTGAGCTAAGATTTCCAAGTTATTCACATAATGAAAACCTATACTTTGTTTCGGTCGAGTTTCCAATGTAACAGTGTGAAACGCACTGTCTTGGCGAAAGAAAGCTATTTTGTACAACTTCATATAAATAGCTGTAACTTTTGATAGAAGACTCAGACAAACATGTTTATGGCTTTATCTTATAGAACTCAAGGTCTCCGTGCTGGGAAAACAGGTTTTGCAGCTGTTTGAGCTAAGATTTCCAAGTTATTCACATAATGAAAACCTATAATTTGTTTCGGTTGAGTTCCCCATTCAAATGCATGTAACAGTGAGAAACGCACTGTCTTGGCGAAAGAAAGCGTTTTTGTACAACTTCATATGAATAGCTGTAACTTTTGATAGAAGACTCGGATACACATGTTTATGGCTTTATCTTATAGAGCTCAAGGTTCCCGTGCTGGGAAAACAGGTTTTGCAGCTGTTTGAGCTAAGATTTCCAAGTTATTCACATAATGAAAACCTATACTTTGTTTCGGTCGAGTTCCCCATTCAAATGCATGTAACAGTGAGAAACGCACTGTCTTGGCGAAAGAAAGCGTTTTTGTACAACTTCATATGAATAGCTGTAACTTTTGATAGAAGACTCGGATACACATGTTTATGGCTTTATCTTATAGAGCTCAAGGTTCCCGTGCTGGGAAAACAGGTTTTGCAGCTGTTTGAGCTAAGATTTCCAAGTTATTCACATAATGAAAACCTATACTTTGTTTCGGTCGAGTTCCCCATTCAAATGCATGTAACAGTGAGAAACGCACTGTCTTGGCGAAAGAAAGCGTTTTTGTACAACTTCATATAAATAGCTGTAACTTTTGATAGAAGACTCAGACAAACATGTTTATGGCTTTATCTTATAGAACTCAAGGTCTCCGTGCTGGGAAAACAGGTTTTGCAGCTGTTTGAGCTAAGATTTCCAAGTTATTCACATAATGAAAACCTATACTTTGTTTCGGTCGAGTTTCCAATGTAACAGTGAGAAACGCACTGTCTTGGCGAAAGAAAGCGTTTTTGTACAACTTCATATAAATAGCTGTAACTTTTGATAGAAGACTCAGACAAACATGTTTATGGCTTTATCTTATAGAACTCAAGGTCTCCGTGCTGGGCAAACAGGTTTTGCAGCTGTTTGAGCTAAGATTTCCAAGTTATTCACATAATGAAAACCTATACTTTGTTTCGGTGGAGTTCCCCATTCAAATGCATGTAACAGTGAGAAACGCACTGTCTTGGCGAAAGAAAGCGTTTTTGTACAACTTCATATAAATAGCTGTAACTTTTGATAGAAGACTCGGATACACATGTTTATGGCTTTATCTTATAGAACTCAAGGTTCCCGTGCTGGGAAAACAGGTTTTGCAGCTGTTTGAGCTAAGATTTCCAAGTTATTCACATAATGAAAACCTATACTTTGTTTCGGTCGAGTTCCCCATTCAAATGCATGTAACAGTGAGAAACGCACTGTCTTGGCGAAAGAAAGCGTTTTTGTACAACTTCATATAAATAGCTGTAACTTTTGATAGAAGACTCAGACAAACATGTTTATGGCTTTATCTTATAGAACTCAAGGTCTCCGTGCTGGGAAAACAGGTTTTGCAGCTGTTTGAGCTAAGATTTCCAAGTTATTCACATAATGAAAACCTATACTTTGTTTCGGTGGAGTTCCCCATTCAAAATGCATGTAACAGTGAGAAACGCACTGTCTTGGCGAAAGAAAGCGTTTTTGTACAACTTCATAGAAATAGCTGTAACTTTTGATAGAAGACTCAGACAAACATGTTTATGGCCTTATATTATAGAACTCAAGGTTTCCGTGCTGGGAAAACAGGTTTTGCAGCTGTTTGAGCTAAGATTTCCAAGTTATTCACATAATGAAAACTTATACTTTGTTTCGGTCGAGTTCCCCATTCAAATGCATGTAACAGTGAGAAACGCACTGTCTTGGCGAAAGAAAGCGTTTTTGTACAACTTCATATAAATAGCTGTAACTTTTGATAGAAGACTCAGACAAACATGTTTATGGCTTTATCTTATAGAACTCAAGGTCTCCGTGCTGGGCAAACAGGTTTTGCAGCTGTTTGAGCTAAGATTTCCAAGTTATTCACATAATGAAAACCTATACTTTGTTTCGGTCGAGTTTCCAATGTAACAGTGTGAAACGCACTGTCTTGGCGAAAGAAAGCTATTTTGTACAACTTCATATAAATAGCTGTAACTTTTGATAGAAGACTCAGACAAACATGTTTATGGCTTTATCTTATAGAACTCAAGGTCTCCGTGCTGGGAAAACAGGTTTTGCAGCTGTTTGAGCTAAGATTTCCAAGTTATTCACATAATGAAAACCTATAATTTGTTTCGGTTGAGTTCCCCATTCAAATGCATGTAACAGTGAGAAACGCACTGTCTTGGCGAAAGAAAGCGTTTTTGTACAACTTCATATGAATAGCTGTAACTTTTGATAGAAGACTCGGATACACATGTTTATGGCTTTATCTTATAGAGCTCAAGGTTCCCGTGCTGGGAAAACAGGTTTTGCAGCTGTTTGAGCTAAGATTTCCAAGTTATTCACATAATGAAAACCTATACTTTGTTTCGGTCGAGTTCCCCATTCAAATGCATGTAACAGTGAGAAACGCACTGTCTTGGCGAAAGAAAGCGTTTTTGTACAACTTCATATAAATAGCTGTAACTTTTGATAGAAGACTCAGACAAACATGTTTATGGCTTTATCTTATAGAACTCAAGGTCTCCGTGCTGGGAAAACAGGTTTTGCAGCTGTTTGAGCTAAGATTTCCAAGTTATTCACATAATGAAAACCTATACTTTGTTTCGGTCGAGTTTCCAATGTAACAGTGAGAAACGCACTGTCTTGGCGAAAGAAAGCGTTTTTGTACAACTTCATATAAATAGCTGTAACTTTTGATAGAAGACTCAGACAAACATGTTTATGGCTTTATCTTATAGAACTCAAGGTCTCCGTGCTGGGCAAACAGGTTTTGCAGCTGTTTGAGCTAAGATTTCCAAGTTATTCACATAATGAAAACCTATACTTTGTTTCGGTGGAGTTCCCCATTCAAATGCATGTAACAGTGAGAAACGCACTGTCTTGGCGAAAGAAAGCGTTTTTGTACAACTTCATATAAATAGCTGTAACTTTTGATAGAAGACTCGGATACACATGTTTATGGCTTTATCTTATAGAACTCAAGGTCTCCGTGCTGGGCAAACAGGTTTTGCAGCTGTTTGAGCTAAGATTTCCAAGTTATTCACATAATGAAAACCTATACTTTGTTTCGGTCGAGTTCCCCATTCAAATGCATGTAACAGTGAGAAACGCACTGTCTTGGCGAAAGAAAGCGTTTTTGTACAACTTCATATGAATAGCTGTAACTTTTGATAGAAGACTCGGATACACATGTTTATGGCTTTATCTTATAGAACTCAAGGTTCCCGTGCTGGGAAAACAGGTTTTGCAGCTGTTTGAGCTAAGATTTCCAAGTTATTCACATAATGAAACCTTATACTTTGTTTCGGTCGAGTTCCCCATTCAAATGCATGTAACAGTGAGAAACGCACTGTCTTGGCGAAAGAAAGCGTTTTTGTACAACTTCATAGAAATAGCTGTAACTTTTGATAGAAGACTCGGATACACATGTTTATGGCTTTATCTTATAGAACTCAAGGTTCCCGTGCTGGGAAAACAGGTTTTGCAGCTGTTTGAGCTAAGATTTCCAAGTTATTCACATAATGAAAACCAATACTTTGTTTCGGTCGAGTTCCCCATTCAAATGCATGTAACAGTGAGAAACGCACTGTCTTGGCGAAAGAAAGCGTTTTTGTACAACTTCATATAAATAGCTGTAACTTTTGATAGAAGACTAGGATACACATGTTTATGGCTTTATCTTATAGAACTCAAGGTCTCCGTGCTGGGAAAACAGGTTTTGCAGCTGTTTGAGCTAAGATTTCCAAGTTATTCACATAATGAAAACCTATACTTTGTTTCGGTCGAGTTCCCCATTCAAATGCATGTAACAGTGAGAAACGCACTGTCTTGGCGAAAGAAAGCGTTTTTGTACAACTTCATATAAATAGCTGTATGCATGTAACAGTGAGAAACATACTGTCTTGGCGAAAGAAAGCGTTTTTGTACAACTTCATATAAATAGCTGATAGAAGACTCGGATACACATTTTTATGGCTTTATCTTATAGAACTCAAGGTCTCCGTGCTGGGCAAATAGGTTTTGCAGCTGTTTGAGCTAAGATTTCCAAGTTATTCACATAATGAAAACCTATACTTTGTTTCGGTCGAGTTCCCCATTCAAATGCATGTAACAGTGAGAAACGCACTGTCGTGGCGAAAGAAAGCGTTTTTGTACAACTTCATATAAATAGCTGTAACTTTTGATAGAAGACTCGGATACACATGTTTATGGCTTTATCTTATAGAACTCAAGGTCTCCGTGCTGGGAAAACAGGTTTTGCAGCTGTTTGAGCTAAGATTTCCAAGTTATTCACATAATGAAAACTTATACTTTGTTTCGGTCGAGTTCCCCATTCAAATGCATGTAACAGTGAGAAACGCACTGTCTTGGCGAAAGAAAGCGTTTTTGTACAACTTCATAGAAATAGCTGTAACTTTTGATAGAAGACTCGGATACACATGTTTATGGCTTTATCTTATAGAACTCAAAGTCTCCGTGCTGGGCAAACAGGTTTTGCAGCTGTTTGAGCTAAGATTTCCAAGTTATTCACATAATGAAAACCTATACTTTGTTTCGGTCAAGTTCCCCATTCAAATGCATGTAACAGTGAGAAACGCACTGTCTTGGCGAAAGAAAGCGTTTTTGTACAACTTCATATGAATAGCTGTAACTTTTGATAGAAGACTCGGATACACATGTTTATGGCTTTATCTTATAGAACTCAAGGTTCCCGTGCTGGGAAAACAGGTTTTGCAGCTGTTTGAGCTAAGATTTCCAAGTTATTCACATAATGAAAACCAATACTTTGTTTCGGTCGAGTTCCCCATTCAAATGCATGTAACAGTGAGAAACGCACTGTCTTGGCGAAAGAAAGCGTTTTTGTACAACTTCATATAAATAGCTGTAACTTTTGATAGAAGACTAGGATACACATGTTTATGGCTTTATCTTATAGAACTCAAGGTCTCCGTGCTGGGAAAACAGGTTTTGCAGCTGTTTGAGCTAAGATTTCCAAGTTATTCACATAATGAAAACCTATACTTTGTTTCGGTCGAGTTCCCCATTCAAATGCATGTAACAGTGAGAAACGCACTGTCTTGGCGAAAGAAAACGTTTTTGTACAACTTCATAGAAATAGCTGTAACTTTTGATAGAAGACTCAGACAAACATGTTTATGGCCTTATATTATAGAACTCAAGGTCTCCGTGCTGGGAAAACAGGTTTTGCAGCTGTTTGAGCTAAGATTTCCAAGTTATTCACATAATGAAACCTTATACTTTGTTTCGGTCGAGTTCCCCATTCAAATGCATGTAACAGTGAGAAACGCACTGTCTTGGCGAAAGAAAGCGTTTTTGTACAACTTCATAGAAATAGCTGTAACTTTTGATAGAAGACTCGGATACACATGTTTATGGCTTTATCTTATAGAACTCAAGGTTCCCGTGCTGGGAAAACAGGTTTTGCAGCTGTTTGAGCTAAGATTTCCAAGTTATTCACATAATGAAAACCAATACTTTGTTTCGGTCGAGTTCCCCATTCAAATGCATGTAACAGTGAGAAACGCACTGTCTTGGCGAAAGAAAGCGTTTTTGTACAACTTCATATAAATAGCTGTAACTTTTGATAGAAGACTCGGATACACATGTTTATGGCTTTATCTTATAGAACTCAAGGTCTCCGTGCTGGGAAAACAGGTTTTGCAGCTGTTTGAGCTAAGATTTCCAAGTTATTCACATAATGAAAACCTATACTTTGTTTCGGTCGAGTTCCCCATTCAAATGCATGTAACAGTGAGAAACGCACTGTCTTGGCGAAAGAAAGCGTTTTTGTACAACTTCATATAAATAGCTGTATGCATGTAACAGTGAGAAACATACTGTCTTGGCGAAAGAAAGCGTTTTTGTACAACTTCATATAAATAGCTGATAGAAGACTCGGATACACATTTTTATGGCTTTATCTTATAGAACTCAAGGTCTCCGTGCTGGGCAAATAGGTTTTGCAGCTGTTTGAGCTAAGATTTCCAAGTTATTCACATAATGAAAACCTATACTTTGTTTCGGTCGAGTTCCCCATTCAAATGCATGTAACAGTGAGAAACGCACTGTCTTGGCGAAAGAAAGCGTTTTTGTACAACTTCATATAAATAGCTGTAACTTTTGATAGAAGACTCAGATACACATGTTTATGGCTTTATCTTATAGAACTCAAGGTCTCCGTGCTGGGAAAACAGGTTTTGCAGCTGTTTGAGCTAAGATTTCCAAGTTATTCACATAATGAAAACTTATACTTTGTTTCGGTCGAGTTCCCCATTCAAATGCATGTAACAGTGAGAAACGCACTGTCTTGGCGAAAGAAAACGTTTTTGTACAACTTCATAGAAATAGCTGTAACTTTTGATAGAAGACTCAGACAAACATGTTTATGGCCTTATATTATAGAACTCAAGGTCTCCGTGCTGGGAAAACAGGTTTTGCAGCTGTTTGAGCTAAGATTTCCAAGTTATTCACATAATGAAACCTTATACTTTGTTTCGGTCGAGTTCCCCATTCAAATGCATGTAACAGTGAGAAACGCACTGTCTTGGCGAAAGAAAGCGTTTTTGTACAACTTCATAGAAATAGCTGTAACTTTTGATAGAAGACTCGGATACACATGTTTATGGCTTTATCTTATAGAACTCAAGGTTCCCGTGCTGGGAAAACAGGTTTTGCAGCTGTTTGAGCTAAGATTTCCAAGTTATTCACATAATGAAAACCAATACTTTGTTTCGGTCGAGTTCCCCATTCAAATGCATGTAACAGTGAGAAACGCACTGTCTTGGCGAAAGAAAGCGTTTTTGTACAACTTCATATAAATAGCTGTAACTTTTGATAGAAGACTCGGATACACATGTTTATGGCTTTATCTTATAGAACTCAAGGTCTCCGTGCTGGGAAAACAGGTTTTGCAGCTGTTTGAGCTAAGATTTCCAAGTTATTCACATAATGAAAACCTATACTTTGTTTCGGTCGAGTTCCCCATTCAAATGCATGTAACAGTGAGAAACGCACTGTCTTGGCGAAAGAAAGCGTTTTTGTACAACTTCATATAAATAGCTGTATGCATGTAACAGTGAGAAACATACTGTCTTGGCGAAAGAAAGCGTTTTTGTACAACTTCATATAAATAGCTGATAGAAGACTCGGATACACATTTTTATGGCTTTATCTTATAGAACTCAAGGTCTCCGTGCTGGGCAAATAGGTTTTGCAGCTGTTTGAGCTAAGATTTCCAAGTTATTCACATAATGAAAACCTATACTTTGTTTCGGTCGAGTTCCCCATTCAAATGCATGTAACAGTGAGAAACGCACTGTCTTGGCGAAAGAAAGCGTTTTTGTACAACTTCATATAAATAGCTGTAACTTTTGATAGAAGACTCAGATACACATGTTTATGGCTTTATCTTATAGAACTCAAGGTCTCCGTGCTGGGAAAACAGGTTTTGCAGCTGTTTGAGCTAAGATTTCCAAGTTATTCACATAATGAAAACTTATACTTTGTTTCGGTCGAGTTCCCCATTCAAATGCATGTAACAGTGAGAAACGCACTGTCTTGGCGAAAGAAAGCGTTTTTGTACAACTTCATAGAAATAGCTGTAACTTTTGATAGAAGACTCGGATACACATGTTTATGGCTTTATCTTATAGAACTCAAAGTCTCCGTGCTGGGCAAACAGGTTTTGCAGCTGTTTGAGCTAAGATTTCCAAGTTATTCACATAATGAAAACCTATACTTTGTTTCGGTCGAGTTCCCCATTCAAATGCATGTAACAGTGAGAAACGCACTGTCTTGGCGAAAGAAAGCGTTTTTGTACAACTTCATATGAATAGCTGTAACTTTTGATAGAAGACTCGGATACACATGTTTATGGCTTTATCTTATAGAACTCAAGGTTCCCGTGCTGGGAAAACAGGTTTTGCAGCTGTTTGAGCTAAGATTTCCAAGTTATTCACATAATGAAAACCAATACTTTGTTTCGGTCGAGTTCCCCATTCAAATGCATGTAACAGTGAGAAACGCACTGTCTTGGCGAAAGAAAGCGTTTTTGTACAACTTCATATAAATAGCTGTAACTTTTGATAGAAGACTCAGACAAACATGTTTATGGCCTTATATTATAGAACTCAAGGTCTCCGTGCTGGGCAAATAGGTTTTGCAGCTGTTTGAGCTAAGATTTCCAAGTTATTCACATAATGAAAACCTATACTTTGTTTCGGTCGAGTTCCCCATTCAAATGCATGTAACAGTGAGAAACGCACTGTCTTGGCGAAAGAAAGCGTTTTTGTACAACTTCATATAAATAGCTGTAACTTTTGATAGAAGACTCGGATACACATGTTTATGGCTTTATCTTATAGAACTCAAGGTCTCCGTGCTGGGCAAACAGGTTTTGCAGCTGTTTGAGCTAAGATTTCCAAGTTATTCACATAATGAAACCTTATACTTTGTTTCGGTCGAGTTCCCCATTCAAATGCATGTAACAGTGAGAAACGCACTGTCTTGGCGAAAGAAAGCGTTTTTGTACAACTTCATAGAAATAGCTGTAACTTTTGATAGAAGACTCGGATACACATGTTTATGGCTTTATCTTATAGAACTCAAGGTCTCCGTGCTGGGAAAACAGGTTTTGCAGCTGTTTGAGCTAAGATTTCCAAGTTATTCACATAATGAAAACCTATACTTTGTTTCGGTCGAGTTCCCCATTCAAATGCATGTAACAGTGAGAAACGCACTGTCTTGGCGAAAGAAAGCGTTTTTGTACAACTTCATAGAAATAGCTGTAACTTTTGATAGAAGACTCGGATACACATGTTTATGGCTTTATCTTATAGAACTCAAAGTCTCCGTGCTGGGCAAACAGGTTTTGCAGCTGTTTGAGCTAAGATTTCCAAGTTATTCACATAATGAAAACCTATACTTTGTTTCGGTCGAGTTCCCCATTCAAATGCATGTAACAGTGAGAAACGCACTGTCTTGGCGAAAGAAAGCGTTTTTGTACAACTTCATATGAATAGCTGTAACTTTTGATAGAAGACTCGGATACACATGTTTATGGCTTTATCTTATAGAACTCAAGGTTCCCGTGCTGGGAAAACAGGTTTTGCAGCTGTTTGAGCTAAGATTTCCAAGTTATTCACATAATGAAAACCAATACTTTGTTTCGGTCGAGTTCCCCATTCAAATGCATGTAACAGTGAGAAACGCACTGTCTTGGCGAAAGAAAGCGTTTTTGTACAACTTCATATAAATAGCTGTAACTTTTGATAGAAGACTCGGATACACATGTTTATGGCTTTATCTTATAGAACTCAAGGTCTCCGTGCTGGGCAAACAGGTTTTGCAGCTGTTTGAGCTAAGATTTCCAAGTTATTCACATAATGAAACCTTATACTTTGTTTCGGTCGAGTTCCCCATTCAAATGCATGTAACAGTGAGAAACGCACTGTCTTGGCGAAAGAAAGCGTTTTTGTACAACTTCATAGAAATAGCTGTAACTTTTGATAGAAGACTCGGATACACATGTTTATGGCTTTATCTTATAGAACTCAAGGTCTCCGTGCTGGGAAAACAGGTTTTGCAGCTGTTTGAGCTAAGATTTCCAAGTTATTCACATAATGAAAACCTATACTTTGTTTCGGTCGAGTTCCCCATTCAAATGCATGTAACAGTGAGAAACGCACTGTCTTGGCGAAAGAAAGCGTTTTTGTACAACTTCATATAAATAGCTGTATGCATGTAACAGTGAGAAACATACTGTCTTGGCGAAAGAAAGCGTTTTTGTACAACTTCATATAAATAGCTGATAGAAGACTCGGATACACATTTTTATGGCTTTATCTTATAGAACTCAAGGTCTCCGTGCTGGGCAAATAGGTTTTGCAGCTGTTTGAGCTAAGATTTCCAAGTTATTCACATAATGAAAACCTATACTTTGTTTCGGTCGAGTTCCCCATTCAAATGCATGTAACAGTGAGAAACGCACTGTCTTGGCGAAAGAAAGCGTTTTTGTACAACTTCATATAAATAGCTGTAACTTTTGATAGAAGACTCGGATACACATGTTTATGGCTTTATCTTATAGAACTCAAGGTTCCCGTGCTGGGAAAACAGGTTTTGCAGCTGTTTGAGCTAAGATTTCCAAGTTATTCACATAATGAAAACCAATACTTTGTTTCGGTCGAGTTCCCCATTCAAATGCATGTAACAGTGAGAAATGCACTGTCTTGGCGAAAGAAAGCGTTTTTGTACAACTTCATATAAATAGCTGTAACTTTTGATAGAAGACTCGGATACACATGTTTATGGCTTTATCTTATAGAACTCAAGGTCTCCGTGCTGGGCAAACAGGTTTTCTGCTTACATCTGGGGGGGAGGGACCGTAACATGTTTCCAAGGGTGCGATTAAATCTCTCTGTGGTACCATTACCCATGGGGTGGTATGGTGAAGTGTGGGATTTGGCAACGCCACCCAAAACCAGAAGCTCTGCAAGCAGCTCACTCTCAAAACTAGCTCCCTGGTCAGAGTGAATGCGATGAGGGAAGCCATACACACAGAAGAATCCATCGCCAAGACAGTGCGTTTCTCACTGTTACATGCATTTGAATGGGGAACTCGACCGAAACAAAGTATAGGTTTTCATTATGTGAATAACTTGGAAATCTTAGCTCAAACAGCTGCAAAACCTGTTTGCCCAGCACGGAGACTTTGAGTTCTATAAGATAAAGCCATAAACATGTGTATCCGAGTCTTCTATCAAAAGTTACAGCTATTTATATGAAGTTGTACAAAAACGCTTTCTTTCGCCAAGACAGTGCGTTTCTCACTGTTACATGCATTTGAATGGGGAACTCGACCGAAACAAAGTATAGGTTTTCATTATGTGAATAACTTGGAAATCTTAGCTCAAACAGCTGCAAAACCTATTTGCCCAGCACGGAGACCTTGAGTTCTATAATATAAGGCCATAAACATGTTTGTCTGAGTCTTCTATCAAAAGTTACAGCTATTTATATGAAGTTGTACAAAAACGCTTTCTTTCGCCAAGACAGTGCGTTTCTCACTGTTACATGCATTTGAATGGGGAACTCGACCGAAACAAAGTATAGGTTTTCATTATGTGAATAACTTGGAAATCTTAGCTCAAACAGCTGCAAAACCTGTTTGCCCAGCACGGAGACCTTGAGTTCTATAAGATAAAGCCATAAAAATGTGTATCCGAGTCTTCTATCAGCTATTTATATGAAGTTGTACAAAAACGCTTTCTTTCGCCAAGACAGTATGTTTCTCACTGTTACATGCATACAGCTATTTATATGAAGTTGTACAAAAACGCTTTCTTTCGCCAAGACAGTGCGTTTCTCACTGTTACATGCATTTGAATGGGGAACTCGACCGAAACAAAGTATAGGTTTTCATTATGTGAATAACTTGGAAATCTTAGCTCAAACAGCTGCAAAACCTGTTTGCCCAGCACGGAGACCTTGAGTTCTATAAGATAAAGCCATAAACATGTTGTTGAAAACACGCAGTTCTTTGTATCTTTGGGCTGAAGGAAGGACAATACTCGGTGTATAAATGCTCAATCAACAATAATTTATTTCCATACAATTCAACAATAAGAGCATTACAACGTCCGGACGGGAGAGATGCTACCAGAGGGTCAGGCACATGTCTCAAAATGGTGACGGGTTGCTCAGCTTTTTATAGTCTCTAGTGGCCCCCAGCTAGTCGTAAAAGCCAAAACATCACATTTTTTCTCTGTTACAGCGCCTAAGTTATGACCTCGGCAGTTGTTTCTCTGCTTTCTGTAAGGTGGGGGTGTGGAATGTGGTCTATCTATCTCCCCTGTCTTTAGACACAGAGTCTCCTGCTTACAACCTTCTCTTCATGATTCAACAATTAAGCATGTCAAGAAAACAGTGTAACACATTCCCAGCAGATCAAGGATACAGAGTGATGCACATTTATCTAATGAACTAATATGTGAATATGTTCTGTTAACTCAAAAGTATAATGAGAACTAAACTACATACAGATCACACACTCTATTTTAAAGGGTATAATATGATCTACAACAATATCATAATTCAACTATTTTGATTACATCTATAAGGTAACATATAATAACAGAATAATATCACAATGTGTATCCGAGTCTTCTATCAAAAGTTACAGCTATTTATATGAAGTTGTACAAAAACGCTTTCTTTCGCCAAGACAGTGCGTTTCTCACTGTTACATGCATTTGAATGGGGAACTCGACCGAAACAAAGTATAAGGTTTCATTATGTGAATAACTTGGAAATCTTAGCTCAAACAGCTGCAAAACCTGTTTTCCCAGCACGGAGACCTTGAGTTCTATAAGATAAAGCCATAAACATGTGTATCCGAGTCTTCTATCAAAAGTTACAGCTATTTCTATGAAGTTGTACAAAAACGCTTTCTTTCGCCAAGACAGTGCGTTTCTCACTGTTACATGCATTTGAATGGGGAACTCGACCGAAACAAAGTATTGGTTTTCATTATGTGAATAACTTGGAAATCTTAGCTCAAACAGCTGCAAAACCTGTTTGCCCAGCACGGAGACCTTGAGTTCTATAAGATAAAGCCATAAACATGTGTATCCGAGTCTTCTATCAAAAGTTACAGCTATTTCTATGAAGTTGTACAAAAACGCTTTCTTTCGCCAAGAAAGTGCGTTTCTCACTGTTACATGCATTTGAATGGGGAACTCGACCGAAACAAAGTATAAGGTTTCATTATGTGAATAACTTGGAAATCTTAGCTCAAACAGCTGCAAAACCTGTTTTCCCAGCACGGAGACCTTGAGTTCTATAATATAAGGCCATAAACATGTTTGTCTGAGTCTGAGTCTTCTATCAAAAGTTACAGCTATTTCTATGAAGTTGTACAAAAACGTTTTCTTTCGCCAAGACAGTGCGTTTCTCACTGTTACATGCATTTTGAATGGGGAACTCGACCGAAACAAAGTATAGGTTTTCATTATGTGAATAACTTGGAAATCTTAGCTCAAACAGCTGCAAAACCTGTTTTCCCAGCACGGAGACCTCGAGTTCTATAAGATAAAGCCATAAACATGTGTATCCGAGTCTTCTATCAAAAGTTACAGCTATTTATATGAAGTTGTACAAAAACGCTTTCTTTCGCCAAGACAGTGCGTTTCTCACTGTTACATGCATTTGAATGGGGAACTCGACCGAAACAAAGTATAGGTTTTCATTATGTGAATAACTTGGAAATCTTAGCTCAAACAGCGGCAAAACCTATTTGCCCAGCACGGAGACCTTGAGTTCTATAAGATAAAGCCATAAAAATGTGTATCCGAGTCTTCTATCAGCTATTTATATGAAGTTGTACAAAAACGCTTTCTTTCGCCAAGACAGTATGTTTCTCACTGTTACATGCATACAGCTATTTATATGAAGTTGTACAAAAACGCTTTCTTTCGCCAAGACAGTGCGTTTCTCACTGTTACATGCATTTGAATGGGGAACTCGACCGAAACAAAGTATAGGTTTTCATTATGTGAATAACTTGGAAATCTTAGCTCAAACAGCTGCAAAACCTGTTTTCCCAGCACGGAGACCTTGAGTTCTATAAGATAAAGCCATAAACATGTGTATCCGAGTCTTCTATCAAAAGTTACAGCTATTTATATGAAGTTGTACAAAAACGCTTTCTTTCGCCAACACAGTGCGTTTCTCACTGTTGCATGCATTTGAATGGGGAACTCGACCGAAACAAAGTATTGGTTTTCATTATGTGAATAACTTGGAAATCTTAGCTCAAACAGCTGCAAAACCTGTTTGCCCAGCACGGAGACCTTGAGTTCTATAAGATAAAGCCATAAACATGTGTATCCGAGTCTTCTATCAAAAGTTACAGCTATTTATATGAAGTTGTACAAAAACGCTTTCTTTCGCCAAGACAGTGCGTTTCTCACTGTTACATGCATTTGAATGGGGAACTCGACCGAAACAAAGTATAAGGTTTCATTATGTGAATAACTTGGAAATCTTAGCTCAAACAGCTGCAAAACCTGTTTTCCCAGCACGGAGACCTTGAATTCTATAAGATAAAGCCATAAACATGTGTATCCGAGTCTTCTATCAAAAGTTACAGCTATTTCTATGAAGTTGTACAAAAACGCTTTCTTTCGCCAAGACAGTGCGTTTCTCACTGTTACATGCATTTGAATGGGGAACTCGACCGAAACAAAGTATTGGTTTTCATTATGTGAATAACTTGGAAATCTTAGCTCAAACAGCTGCAAAACCTGTTTGCCCAGCACGGAGACCTTGAGTTCTATAAGATAAAGCCATAAACATGTGTATCCGAGTCTTCTATCAAAAGTTACAGCTATTTCTATGAAGTTGTACAAAAACGCTTTCTTTCGCCAAGACAGTGCGTTTCTCACTGTTACATGCATTTGAATGGGGAACTCGACCGAAACAAAGTATAAGGTTTCATTATGTGAATAACTTGGAAATCTTAGCTCAAACAGCTGCAAAACCTGTTTTCCCAGCACGGAGACCTTGAGTTCTATAATATAAGGCCATAAACATGTTTGTCTGAGTCTGAGTCTTCTATCAAAAGTTACAGCTATTTCTATGAAGTTGTACAAAAACGTTTTCTTTCGCCAAGACAGTGCGTTTCTCACTGTTACATGCATTTTGAATGGGGAACTCGACCGAAACAAAGTATAGGTTTTCATTATGTGAATAACTTGGAAATCTTAGCTCAAACAGCTGCAAAACCTGTTTGCCCAGCACGGAGACCTTGAGTTCTATAAGATAAAGCCATAAACATGTGTATCCGAGTCTTCTATCAAAAGTTACAGCTATTTCTATGAAGCTGTACAAAAACGCTTTCTTTCGCCAAGACAGTGCGTTTCTCACTGTTACATGCATTTGAATGGGGAACTCGACTGAAACAAAGTATAAGTTTTCATTATGTGAATAACTTGGAAATCTTAGCTCAAACAGCTGCAAAACCTGTTTTCCCAGCACGGAGACCTTGAGTTCTATAAGATAAAGCCATAAACATGTGTATCCGAGTCTTCTATCAAAAGTTACAGCTATTTATATGAAGTTGTACAAAAACGCTTTCTTTCGCCAAGACAGTGCGTTTCTCACTGTTACATGCATTTGAATGGGGAACTCGACCGAAACAAAGTATAGGTTTTCATTATGTGAATAACTTGGAAATCTTAGCTCAAACAGCTACAAAACCAATTTCACCAGCACGGAGACCTTGAGTTCTATAAGATAAAGCCATAAAAATGTGTATCCGAGTCTTCTATCAGCTATTTATATGAAGTTGTACAAAAACGCTTTCTTTCGCCAAGACAGTATGTTTCTCACTGTTACATGCATACAGCTATTTATATGAAGTTGTACAAAAACGCTTTCTTTCGCCAAGACAGTGCGTTTCTCACTGTTACATGCATTTGAATGGGGAACTCGACCGAAACAAAGTATAGGTTTTCATTATGTGAATAACTTGGAAATCTTAGCTCAAACAGCTGCAAAACCTATTTGCCCAGCACGGAGACCTTGAGTTCTATAATATAAGGCCATAAACATGTTTGTCTGAGTCTTCTATCAAAAGTTACAGCTATTTATATGAAGTTGTACAAAAACGCTTTCTTTCGCCAAGACAGTGCGTTTCTCACTGTTACATGCATTTGAATGGGGAACTCGACCGAAACAAAGTATAGGTTTTCATTATGTGAATAACTTGGAAATCTTAGCTCAAACAGCTGCAAAACCTGTTTGCCCAGCACGGAGACCTTGAGTTCTATAAGATAAAGCCATAAACATGTGTATCCGAGTCTTCTATCAAAAGTTACAGCTATTTCTATGAAGTTGTACAAAAACGCTTTCTTTCGCCAAGACAGTGCGTTTCTCACTGTTACATGCATTTGAATGGGGAACTCGACCGAAACAAAGTATAAGGTTTCATTATGTGAATAACTTGGAAATCTTAGCTCAAACAGCTGCAAAACCTGTTTTCCCAGCACGGAGACCTTGAGTTCTATAATATAAGGCCATAAACATGTTTGTCTGAGTCTTCTATCAAAAGTTACAGCTATTTCTATGAAGTTGTACAAAAACGTTTTCTTTCGCCAAGACAGTGCGTTTCTCACTGTTACATGCATTTGAATGGGGAACTCGACCGAAACAAAGTATAAGTTTTCATTATGTGAATAACTTGGAAATCTTAGCTCAAACAGCTGCAAAACCTGTTTGCCCAGCACGGAGACCTTGAGTTCTATAAGATAAAGCCATAAACATGTGTATCCGAGTCTTCTATCAAAAGTTACAGCTATTTATATGAAGTTGTACAAAAACGCTTTCTTTCGCCAAGACAGTGCGTTTCTCACTGTTACATGCATTTGAATGGGGAACTCGACCGAAACAAAGTATAAGGTTTCATTATGTGAATAACTTGGAAATCTTAGCTCAAACAGCTGCAAAACCTGTTTGCCCAGCACGGGAACCTTGAGTTCTATAAGATAAAGCCATAAACATGTGTATCCGAGTCTTCTATCAAAAGTTACAGCTATTTATATGAAGTTGTACAAAAACGCTTTCTTTCGCCAAGACAGTGCGTTTCTCACTGTTACATGCATTTGAATGGGGAACTCGACCGAAACAAAGTATTGGTTTTCATTATGTGAATAACTTGGAAATCTTAGCTCAAACAGCTGCAAAACCTGTTTTCCCAGCACGGGAACCTTGAGTTCTATAAGATAAAGCCATAAACATGTGTATCCGAGTCTTCTATCAAAAGTTACAGCTATTCATATGAAGTTGTACAAAAACGTTTTCTTTCGCCAAGACAGTGCGTTTCTCACTGTTACATGCATTTGAATGGGGAACTCGACCGAAACAAAGTATAGGTTTTCATTATGTGAATAACTTGGAAATCTTAGCTCAAACAGCTGCAAAACCTATTTGCCCAGCACGGAGACCTTGAGTTCTATAATATAAAGCCATAAACATGTTTGTCTGAGTCTTCTATCAAAAGTTACAGCTATTTATATGAAGTTGTACAAAAACGCTTTCTTTCGCCAAGACAGTGCGTTTCTCACTGTTACATGCATTTGAATGGGGAACTCGACCGAAACAAAGTATAGGTTTTCATTATGTGAATAACTTGGAAATCTTAGCTCAAACAGTTGCAAAACCTGTTTTCCCAGCACGGGAACCTTGAGTTCTATAAGATAAAGCCATAAACATGTGTATCCGAGTCTTCTATCAAAAGTTACAGCTATTTCTATGAAGTTGTACAAAAACGCTTTCTTTCGCCAAGACAGTGCGTTTCTCACTGTTACATGCATTTGAATGGGGAACTCGACCGAAACAAAGTATAAGGTTTCATTATGTGAATAACTTGGAAATCTTAGCTCAAACAGCTGCAAAACCTGTTTTCCCAGCACGGAGACCTTGAGTTCTATAATATAAGGCCATAAACATGTTTGTCTGAGTCTTCTATCAAAAGTTACAGCTATTTCTATGAAGTTGTACAAAAACGTTTTCTTTCGCCAAGACAGTGCGTTTCTCACTGTTACATGCATTTGAATGGGGAACTCGACCGAAACAAAGTATAGGTTTTCATTATGTGAATAACTTGGAAATCTTAGCTCAAACAGTTGCAAAACCTGTTTTCCCAGCACGGAGACCTTGAGTTCTATAAGATAAAGCCATAAACATGTGTATCCGAGTCTTCTATCAAAAGTTACAGCTATTTATATGAAGTTGTACAAAAACGCTTTCTTTCGCCAAGAAAGTGCGTTTCTCACTGTTACATGCATTTGAATGGGGAACTCAACCGAAACAAATTATAGGTTTTCATTATGTGAATAACTTGGAAATCTTAGCTCAAACAGCTGCAAAACCTGTTTTCCCAGCACGGGAACCTTGAGTTCTATAAGATAAAGCCATAAACATGTGTATCCGAGTCTTCTATCAAAAGTTACAGCTATTCATATGAAGTTGTACAAAAACGCTTTCTTTCGCCAAGACAGTGCGTTTCTCACTGTTACATGCATTTGAATGGGGAACTCGACCGAAACAAAGTATAGGTTTTCATTATGTGAATAACTTGGAAATCTTAGCTCAAACAGCTGCAAAACCTGTTTGCCCAGCACGGAGACTTTGAGTTCTATAAGATAAAGCCATAAACATGTGTATCCGAGTCTTCTATCAAAAGTTACAGCTATTTCTATGAAGTTGTACAAAAATGCTTTCTTTCGCCAAGACAGTGCGTTTCTCACTGTTACATGCATTTGAATGGGGAACTCGACCGAAACAAAGTATAAGTTTTCATTATGTGAATAACTTGGAAATCTTAGCTCAAACAGCTGCAAAACCTGTTTTCCCAGCACGGAGACCTTGAGTTCTATAAGATAAAGCCATAAACATGTGTATCCGAGTCTTCTATCAAAAGTTACAGCTATTTATATGAAGTTGTACAAAAACGCTTTCTTTCGCCAAGACAGTGCGTTTCTCACTGTTACATGCATTTGAATGGGGAACTCGACCGAAACAAAGTATAGGTTTTCATTATGTGAATAACTTGGAAATCTTAGCTCAAACAGCTGCAAAACCTGTTTGCCCAGCACGGAGACCTTGAGTTCTATAAGATAAAGCCATAAACATGTGTATCCGAGTCTTCTATCAAAAGTTACAGCTATTTATATGAAGTTGTACAAAAACGCTTTCTTTCGCCAAGACAGTGCGTTTCTCACTGTTACATGCATTTGAATGGGGAACTCGACCGAAACAAAGTATAGGTTTTCATTATGTGAATAACTTGGAAATCTTAGCTCAAACAGCTGCAAAACCTATTTGCCCAGCACGGAGACCTTGAGTTCTATAAGATAAATCCATAAAAATGTGTATCCGAGTCTTCTATCTGCTATTTATATGAAGTTGTACAAAAACGCTTTCTTTCGCCAAGACAGTATGTTTCTCACTGTTACATGCATACAGCTATTTATATGAAGTTGTACAAAAACGCTTTCTTTCGCCAAGACAGTGCGTTTCTCACTGTTACATGCATTTGAATGGGGAACTCGACCGAAACAAAGTATAGGTTTTCATTATGTGAATAACTTGGAAATCTTAGCTCAAACAGCTGCAAAACCTGTTTGCCCAGCACGGAGACTTTGAGTTCTATAAGATAAAGCCATAAACATGTGTATCCGAGTCTTCTATCAAAAGTTACAGCTATTTATATGAAGTTGTACAAAAACGCTTTCTTTCGCCAAGACAGTGCGTTTCTCACTGTTACATGCATTTGAATGGGGAACTCGACCGAAACAAAGTATAAGTTTTCATTATGTGAATAACTTGGAAATCTTAGCTCAAACAGCTGCAAAACCTGTTTTCCCAGCACGGAGACCTTGAGTTCTATAAGATAAAGCCATAAACATGTGTATCCGAGTCTTCTATCAAAAGTTACAGCTATTTATATGAAGTTGTACAAAAACGCTTTCTTTCGCCAAGACAGTGCGTTTCTCACTGTTACATGCATTTGAATGGGGAACTCGACCGAAACAAAGTATAGGTTTTCATTATGTGAATAACTTGGAAATCTTAGCTCAAACAGCTGCAAAACCTGTTTGCCCAGCACGGAGACCTTGAGTTCTATAAGATAAAGCCATAAACATGTGTATCCGAGTCTTCTATCAAAAGTTA
Source organism: Maylandia zebra (assembly GCF_041146795.1). Classification (NCBI taxonomy): domain Eukaryota; kingdom Metazoa; phylum Chordata; class Actinopteri; order Cichliformes; family Cichlidae; genus Maylandia; species Maylandia zebra. The sequence continues at coordinate 136,232 of NW_027490054.1, forward strand.
CAGCTATTTATATGAAGTTGTACAAAAACGCTTTCTTTCGCCAAGACAGTGCGTTTCTCACTGTTACATGCATTTGAATGGGGAACTCGACCGAAACAAAGTATAGGTTTTCATTATGTGAATAACTTGGAAATCTTAGCTCAAACAGCTGCAAAACCTGTTTTCCCAGCACGGAGACCTTGAGTTCTATAAGATAAAGCCATAAACATGTGTATCCGAGTCTTCTATCAAAAGTTACAGCTATTTATATGAAGTTGTACAAAAACGCTTTCTTTCGCCAAGACAGTATGTTTCTCACTGTTACATGCATACAGCTATTTATATGAAGTTGTACAAAAACGCTTTCTTTCGCCAAGACAGTGCGTTTCTCACTGTTACATGCATTTGAATGGGGAACTCGACCGAAACAAAGTATAGGTTTTCATTATGTGAATAACTTGGAAATCTTAGCTCAAACAGCTGCAAAACCTGTTTTCCCAGCACGGAGACCTTGAGTTCTATAAGATAAAGCCATAAACATGTGTATCCGAGTCTTCTATCAAAAGTTACAGCTATTTATATGAAGTTGTACAAAAACGCTTTCTTTCGCCAAGACAGTGCGTTTCTCACTGTTACATGCATTTGAATGGGGAACTCGACCGAAACAAAGTATTGGTTTTCATTATGTGAATAACTTGGAAATCTTAGCTCAAACAGCTGCAAAACCTGTTTTCCCAGCACGGAGACCTTGAGTTCTATAAGATAAAGCCATAAACATGTTTGTCTGAGTCTTCTATCAAAAGTTACAGCTATTTATATGAAGTTGTACAAAAACGTTTTCTTTCGCCAAGACAGTGCGTTTCTCACTGTTACATGCATTTTGAATGGGGAACTCGACCGAAACAAAGTATAGGTTTTCATTATGTGAATAACTTGGAAATCTTAGCTCAAACAGCTGCAAAACCTGTTTTCCCAGCACGGAGACCTTGAGTTCTATAAGATAAAGCCATAAACATGTTTGTCTGAGTCTTCTATCAAAAGTTACAGCTATTTATATGAAGTTGTACAAAATAGCTTTCTTTCGCCAAGACAGTGCGTTTCTCACTGTTACATTGGAAACTCGGCCGAAACAAAGTATAGGTTTTCATTATGTGAATAACTTGGAAATCTTAGCTCAAACAGCTGCAAAACCTGTTTTCCCAGCACGGAGACCTTGAGTTCTATAAGATAAAGCCATAAACATGTTTGTCTGAGTCTTCTATCAAAAGTTACAGCTATTCATATGAAGTTGTACAAAATAGCTTTCTTTCGCCAAGACAGTGCGTTTCTCACTGTTACATGCATTTGAATGGGGAACTCGACCGAAACAAAGTATAGGTTTTCATTATGTGAATAACTTGGAAATCTTAGCTCAAACAGCTGCAAAACCTGTTTTCCCAGCACGGAAACCTTGAGTTCTATAATATAAGGCCATAAACATGTTTGTCTGAGTCTTCTATCAAAAGTTACAGCTATTTAAATGAAGTTGTACAAAAACGTTTTCTTTCGCCAAGACAGTGCGTTTCTCACTGTTACATGCATTTTGAATGGGGAACTCGACCGAAACAAAGTATAGGTTTTCATTATGTGAATAACTTGGAAATCTTAGCTCAAACAGCTGCAAAACCTGTTTTCCCAGCACGGAGACCTTGAGTTCTATAAGATAAAGCCATAAACATGTTTGTCTGAGTCTTCTATCAAAAGTTACAGCTATTTATATGAAGTTGTACAAAAACGCTTTCTTTCGCCAAGACAGTGCGTTTCTCACTGTTACATGCATTTGAATGGGGAACTCGACCGAAACAAAGTATAGGTTTTCATTATGTGAATAACTTGGAAATCTTAGCTCAAACAGCTGCAAAACCTGTTTTCCCAGCACGGAGACCTTGAGTTCTATAAGATAAAGCCATAAACATGTTTGTCTGAGTCTTCTATCAAAAGTTACAGCTATTTATATGAAGTTGTACAAAATAGCTTTCTTTCGCCAAGACAGTGCGTTTCTCACTGTTACATTGGAAACTCGACCGAAACAAAGTATAGGTTTTCATTATGTGAATAACTTGGAAATCTTAGCTCAAACAGCTGCAAAACCTGTTTTCCCAGCACGGAGACCTTGAGTTCTATAAGATAAAGCCATAAACATGTTTGTCTGAGTCTTCTATCAAAAGTTACAGCTATTTATATGAAGTTGTACAAAATAGCTTTCTTTCGCCAAGACAGTGCGTTTCTCACTGTTACATTGGAAACTCGACCGAAACAAAGTATAGGTTTTCATTATGTGAATAACTTGGAAATCTTAGCTCAAACAGCTGCAAAACCTGTTTTCCCAGCACGGAGACCTTGAGTTCTATAAGATAAAGCCATAAACATGTTTGTCTGAGTCTTCTATCAAAAGTTACAGCTATTTATATGAAGTTGTACAAAAACGCTTTCTTTCGCCAAGACAGTGCGTTTCTCACTGTTACATGCATTTGAATGGGGAACTCGACCGAAACAAAGTATAGGTTTTCATTATGTGAATAACTTGGAAATCTTAGCTCAAACAGCTGCAAAACCTGTTTTCCCAGCACGGAGACCTTGAGTTCTATAAGATAAAGCCATAAACATGTTTGTCTGAGTCTTCTATCAAAAGTTACAGCTATTTATATGAAGTTGTACAAAATAGCTTTCTTTCGCCAAGACAGTGCGTTTCTCACTGTTACATTGGAAACTCGACCGAAACAAAGTATAGGTTTTCATTATGTGAATAACTTGGAAATCTTAGCTCAAACAGCTGCAAAACCTGTTTTCCCAGCACGGAGACCTTGAGTTCTATAAGATAAAGCCATAAACATGTTTGTCTGAGTCTTCTATCAAAAGTTACAGCTATTTATATGAAGTTGTACAAAAACGCTTTCTTTCGCCAAGACAGTGCGTTTCTCACTGTTACATGCATTTGAATGGGGAACTCCACCGAAACAAAGTATAGGTTTTCATTATGTGAATAACTTGGAAATCTTAGCTCAAACAGCTGCAAAACCTGTTTTCCCAGCACGGAGACCTTGAGTTCTATAAGATAAAGCCATAAACATGTTTGTCTGAGTCTTCTATAAAAAGTTACAGCTATTTATATGAAGTTGTACAAAAACGCTTTCTTTCGCCAAGACAGTGCGTTTCTCACTGTTACATTGGAAACTCGACCGAAACAAAGTATAGGTTTTCATTATGTGAATAACTTGGAAATCTTAGCTCAAACAGCTGCAAAACCTGTTTTCCCAGCACGGAGACCTTGAGTTCTATAAGATAAAGCCATAAACATGTTTGTCTGAGTCTTCTATCAAAAGTTACAGCTATTTATATGAAGTTGTACAAAAACGCTTTCTTTCGCCAAGACAGTGCGTTTCTCACTGTTACATGCATTTGAATGGGGAACTCCACCGAAACAAAGTATAGGTTTTCATTATGTGAATAACTTGGAAATCTTAGCTCAAACAGCTGCAAAACCTGTTTGCCCAGCACGGAGACCTTGAGTTCTATAAGATAAAGCCATAAACATGTGTATCCGAGTCTTCTATCAAAAGTTACAGCTATTTAAATGAAGTTGTACAAAAACGCTTTCTTTCGCCAAGACAGTGCGTTTCTCACTGTTACATGCATTTGAATGGGGAACTCGACCGAAACAAAGTATAGGTTTTCATTATGTGAATAACTTGGAAATCTTAGCTCAAACAGCTGCAAAACCTGTTTTCCCAGCACGGAGACCTTGAGTTCTATAAGATAAAGCCATAAACATGTTTGTCTGAGTCTTCTATCAAAAGTTACAGCTATTTATATGAAGTTGTACAAAATAGCTTTCTTTCGCCAAGACAGTGCGTTTCTCACTGTTACATTGGAAACTCGACCGAAACAAAGTATAGGTTTTCATTATGTGAATAACTTGGAAATCTTAGCTCAAACAGCTGCAAAACCTGTTTTCCCAGCACGGAGACCTTGAGTTCTATAAGATAAAGCCATAAACATGTTTGTCTGAGTCTTCTATCAAAAGTTACAGCTATTTATATGAAGTTGTACAAAAACGCTTTCTTTCGCCAAGACAGTGCGTTTCTCACTGTTACATGCATTTGAATGGGGAACTCGACCGAAACAAAGTATAGGTTTTCATTATGTGAATAACTTGGAAATCTTAGCTCAAACAGCTGCAAAACCTGTTTTCCCAGCCATCTTCACAAAACCAGGGCCTTTGTTGCTGGCTGAGGCCATCCTCATTTCACCAGGGCCTGCGTTGCTTAGTCATGCCATCCACATTACACCTAGGCCTGTGGTGCTGATCGATATCATGCACATTTCCCAGGGCCAGTGGTGTTGGCTAAGGCCATTCACATTTCACCAGGGCCAGTGGTGCTGACCAATACCATCCATATTTCACCAGGGACAGTGTTGTTAGATGAGGCCATCCACATTACACCAGGGCCTGTGCTACTGGGTGAGGCCAACTACATTTCACCAGGGCTTGTGTTGCTGGCTGACGACATCCACAATACACAAGGGCATGTGATACTGGCTGATGCCATCCACATTACAACAGGGCCAGTGGTGCTGACCAATACCATCCATATTTCACCAGGGACAGTGTTGTTAGATGAGGCCATCCACATTTCACAAGGGCCTGCATTGCTGGCTCATGCCATCCACATAACAACAGGGCCTGTGCTACTGGCTGAGGCCAACTACATTTCACCAGGGCCTGTGCTAGTCGTTGATGTCATCCACATTATACCAGCGCAAGTGGTGCTGTCCAAAACCATCCATATTTCACCACGGCCAGTGTTGTTGGATGAGGCCATCCACATTACACCACTGGGCCTGTGGTGCTGACCGATATCATGCACATTTCCCAGGGCCAGTGGTGTTGGCTAAGGCCATTCACATTACACCAGAGACAGTGCTTCCTGTGAGGCCATCTTAACCAAACCAGGGACTGTGCTTTTGGCTGAGGCCATCCGCATTACATCAGGGCCTTTGATGCCAACTTCTACCATCCACATTACACCAGGGACAGTGCTTGCTTTGAGGCCATCTTCAAACCACCAGGGCCTCTGCTGCTCGTTGATGCCATCCACATTACGCCTGGGCCTGTGGTGCTGACCGATATCATGCACATTTCACCAGGGCCAGTGGTGTTGGCTAAGGTCATTCACATTACACCAGGGCCTTTGCTACTGGTTTAGGACATTTACATTACACCAGGGTGTGGTCATGGCTGAGGCCAACTACATGTCACCAGGGCCTGTATTGGTGCATGATCCCATCGACAATATACAAGGCCTGTGCTACTGCCTGATGCCATCCACATTAAACCAGGGCCAGTGCTCCCTGTCAGGCCATCTTCACAACACCAGGGCCTTTGTTGCTGGCTGAGGCCATCCTCATTTCACCAGGGCCTGCGTTGCTTGGTCATGCCATCCACATTACACGTGGGCCTGTGGTGCTGACCGATATCATGCACATTTCCCAGGGCCAGTGGTGTTGGCTAAGGCCATTCACATTACACCAGAGACAGTGCTTCCTGTGAGGCCATCTTAACCACACCAGGGCCTTTGTTGCTGGCTGAGGCCATCCTCATTTCACCAGGGACTGTGCTACTGGTTGAGGCCAACTACATTTCACCAGGGCCTGTGCTAGTCGTTGATGCCATCCACATTATACCAGCGCAAGTGGTGCTGTCCAAAACCATCCACATTTCACCAGGGCCAGTGTTGTTGGATGAGGCCATCCACATTACACCACTGCCAGTGCTTCCATTGAGGCCATCATCAACACACCAGGGCCTATGGTGCTGGATGAGGCAATCCACATTACACCAGGGTCTGTGCTACGTGTTGATACCATCCACATTTCACCAGGGCCATCCAACAGTGGTGCTGGATGAGGCCATCCACATTACACCAGGGCCTGTTCTACTTGTTGATACCATCCACATTTCACCAGGGCCATTCAACAGTTGTGTTGGCCGAGGACATCCACATTACACAAGGGCCTGTGATGCCGGCTTATACCATCCACATTTCACCAGGGACAGTGAGGCCATCTTCACAACACCAGGGCCTTTATTTCTGGCTGAGGCCATCCTCATTTCACCAGGGCCTGTGTTGCTTGGTCATGCCATCCACATTACACCTGGGCCTGTGGTGCTGACCGATATCATGCACATTTCCCAGGGTCAGTGATGTTGGCTAAGGCCATTCACATTACACCAGAGACAGTGCTTCCTGTGAGGCCATCTTAACCAAACCAGGGACTGTGCTTTTGGCTGAGGCCATCCACATTACATCAGGGCCTTTGATGCCGACTTCTACCATCCACATTACACCAGGGACAGTGGTTTCTTTGAGGCCACCTTCACCCCACCAGGGCCTCTGCTGCTCGTTGATGCCATCCACATTACACCTGGGCCTGTGGTGCTGACCGATATCATGCACATTTCACCAGGGCCAGTGGTGTTGGCTAAGGTCATTCACATTACACCAGGGCCTTTTCTACTGGCTTAGGACATTTACATTACACTAGGGTGTGGTCATGGGTGAGGCCAACTACATATCACCAGGGCCTGTATTGGTGCCTGATCCCATAGACAATATACAAAGGCCTGTGCTACTGCCTGATGCCATCCACATTAAACCAGGGCCAGTGCTCCCGTTGAGGCCATCTTCACCACACCAGGGCCTTTGTTGCTGGCTGAGGCCATCCTCATTTCACCAGGGCCTGCGTTTTTTGGTCATGCCATCCACATTACACCAGGGACTGTGCTACTGGGTGAGGCCAACTACATTTCACCAGTGCTTGTGTTGCTGGCTGACGACATCCACAATACACAAGGGCATGTGATACTGGCTGATGCCATCCACATTACACAAGGGGCAGTGGTGTTGGCTAAGGCCATTCACATTACACCAGGGCCAGTGGTGCTGACCAATACCATCCATATTTCACCAGGGACAGTGTTGTTAGATGAGGCCATCCACATTTCACAAGGGCCTGCATTGCTGGCTCATGCCATCCACATAACAACAGGGCCTGTGCTACTGGCTGAGGCCAACTACATTTCACCAGGGCCTGTGCTAGTCGTTGATGCCATCCACATTATACCAGCGCAAGTGGTGCTGTCCAAAACCATCCACATTTCACCACGGCCAGTGTTGTTGGATGAGGCCATCCACATTACACCTGGGCCTGTGGTGCTGACCGATATCATGCACATTTTCCAGGGCCAGTCGTGTTGGCTAAGGCCATTCACATTACACCAGAGACAGTGCTTCCTGTGAGGCCATCTTAACCAAACCAGGGACTGTGCTTTTGGCTGAGGCCATCCGCATTACATCAGGGCCTGTGATGCCGACTTCTACCATCCACATTACACCAGGGACAGTGCTTGCTTTGAGGCCATCTTCACCCCACCAGGGACTCTGCTGCTCGTTGATGCCATCCACATTACGCCTGGGCCTGTGGTGCTGACCGATATCATGCACATTTCACCAGGGCCAGTGGTGTTGGCTAAGGTCATTCACATTACACCAGGGCCTTTGCTACTGGCTTAGGACATTTACATTACACCAGGGTGTGGTCATGGCTGAGGCCAACTACATATCACCAGGGCCTGTATTGGTGCCTGATCCCATCGACAATATACAAAGGCCTGTGCTACTGGCTGATGCCATCCACATTAAACCAGGGCCAGTGCTCCTTGTGAGGCTATCTTCACAACACCAGGGCCTTTGTTGCTGGCAAAGGCCATCCTCATTTCACCAGGGCCTGCGTTGCTTGGTCATGCCATCCACATTACACCTGGGCCTGTGGTGCTGACCGGTGTCATGCACATTTCCCAGGGCCAGTGGTGTTGGCTGAGGCCATTCACATTACACCAGAGACAGTGCTTCCTGTGAGGCCATCTTAACCAAACCAGGGACTGTGCTTTTGGCTGAGGCCATCCTCATTTCACCAGGGCTTTCGTTGCTTGATCATGCCATCCACATTACACCAGGGACTGTGCTACTGGGTGAGGCCAACTACATTTCACCAGTGCTTGTGTTGTTGGCTGACGACATCCACAATACACAAGGGCATGTGATACTGGCTGATGCCATCGACATTACACCAGGGGCAGTGGTGTTGGCTAAGGCCATTCACATTACACCATGGCCAGTGGTGCTGACCAATACCATCCATATTTCACCAGGGACAGTGTTGTTGGATGAGGCCATCCACATTTCACAAGGGCCTGCATTGCTGGCTGGTGCCATCCACATAACAACAGGGCCTGTGCTACTGGCTGAGGCCAACTACATTTCACCAGGGCCTGTGCTAGTCGTTGATGCCACCCACATTATACCTGGGCCTGTGGTGCTGACCGATATCATGCCATTCACATTACACCAAAGACAGTGCTTCCTGTGAGGCCATCTTAACCAAACCAGGGACTGTGCTTTTGGCTGAGGCCATCCGCATTACATCAGGGCCTTTGATGCCGACTTCTACCATCCACATTACACCAGGGACAGTGCTTGCTTTGAGGCCATCTTCACCCCACCAGGGCCTCTGCTGCTCGTTGATGCCATCCACATTACGCCTGGGCCTGTGGTGCTGACCGATATCATGCACATTTCACCAGGGCCAGTGGTGTTGGCTAAGGCCATTCACATTACACCAGAGACAGTGCTTCCTGTGAGGCCATCTTAACCAAACCAGGGACTGTGCTTTTGGCTGAGGCCATCCTCATTTCACCAGGGCCTGCGTTGCTTGGTCATGCCATCCACATTACACCAGGGACTGTGCTACTGTGTGAGGCCAACTACATTTCACCAGTGCTTGCGTTGCTGGCTGACGACATCCACAATACACAAGGGCATGTGATACTGGCTGATGCCATCCACATTACACCAGGGGCAGTGGTGTTGGCTTAGGCCATTCACATTACACCAGGGCCAGTGGTGATGACCAATACCATCCATATTTCACCAGGGACAGTGTTGTTAGATGAGGCCATCCACATTTCACAAGAGCCTGCATTGCTGGCTCATGCCATCCACATTAAAACAGGGCCTGTGCTACTGGCTGAGGCCAACTACATTTCACCAGGGCCTGTGCTAGTCGTTGATGTCATCCACATTATACCAGCGCAAGTGGTGCTGTCCAAAACCATCCACATTTCACCAGGACCAGTGTTGTTGGATGAGGCCATCCACATTACACCTGGGCCTGTGGTGCTGACCGATATCATGCACATTTCCCAGGGCCAGTGGTGTTGGCTAAGGCCATTCACATTACACCAGAGACAGTGCTTCCTGTGAGGCCATCTTAACCAAACCAGGGACTGTGCTTTTGGCTTAGGCCATCCGCATTACATCAGGGCCTGTGATGCCGACTTCTAAAATCCACTTTACACCAGGGACAGTGCTTCCTTTGAGGCCATCTTCACCCCACCAGGGCCTCTGCTGCTCGTTGATGCCATCCACATTATGCCTGGGCCTGTGGTGCTGACCGATATCATGCACATTTCACCAGGGCCAGTGGTGTTGGCTAAGGTCATTCACATTACACCAGGGCCTTTGCTACTGGCTTAGGACATTTACATTTCACCAGTGCCTGTCTTGGTGTCTGATCCCATCCACAATATACAAAGGCCTGTGCTACTGCCTGATGCCATCCACATTACACCAGGGCCAGTTCTCCCTGTGAGGCCATCTTCACCACACCAGGGTCTTTGTTGCTGGCTGAGGCCATCCTCATTTCACCAGGGCCTGCGTTGCTTGGTCATGCCATCCACATTACACCAGGGACTGTGCTACTGGGTGAGGCCAACTACATTTCACCAGGGCCAGTGTTGTTGGATGAGGCCATCCACATTACACCAGGGCCTGTGCTACTCGTTGATTCCATTCATATTACACCAGGTCCAGTGGTGCTGGCATATACCATCCATATTTCACCAGGGACAGTGTTGTTAGATGAGGCCATCCACATTTCACAAGGGCCTGCATTGCTGGCTCATGCCATCCACATAACAACAGGGCCTGTGCTACTGGCTGTGGCCAACTACATTTCACCAGGGCCTGTGCTAGTCGTTGATGCCATCCACATTATACCAGCGCAAGTGGTGCTGTCCAAAACCATCCACATTTCACCAGGGCCAGTGTTATTGGATGAGGCCATCCACATTACACCACTGCCAGTGCTTCCATTGAAGCCATCATCAACACACCAGGGCCTGTGGTGCTGGATAAGGCCATCCACATTACACCACTGCCAGTGCTTCCATTGAGGCCATCATCAACACACCAGGGCCTGTGGTGCTGGATGAGGCAATCCACATTACACCAGGGTCTGTGCTACGTGTTGATACCATCCACATTTCACCAGGGCCATCCAACAGTGGTGCTGGATGAGGCCATCCACATTACACCAGGGCCTGTTCTACTTGTTGATACCATCCACATTTCACCAGGGCCATTCAATAGTTGTGTTGGCCGAGGACATCCACATTACACAAGGGCTTGTGATGCCGGCTTATACATCCACATTTCACCAGGGACAGTGAGGCCATCTTCACCACACCAGGGCCTTTGCTGTGGGCTGAGGCCATACACATTACACCAGGGACAGTGCATCCTGTGAGGCCATCTTCACCCAACCAGGGCCTCTGCTGCTTGTTGATGCAATCCACATTACACCTGGGCCTTTGATGCCGGCTTCTACCGGTATCACAGGCCGGTAGAAGCCTGGTGTAATGTATCCTGGTGTAATGCTAGTGCTCCCTGTGAGACCATAATCACCACACCCGGGCCTGTTTTGCTGTCCGAAACCATCCACATTACACCGGGGCCAGTGGTGTTGGCTGAGGCCATCCAGCTTACACCACTGCCAGTGCTTCCTGTGAGGCCATCTTAACCAAACCAGGGACTGTGCTTTTGGCTGAGGCCATCCGCATTACATCAGGGCCTGTGATGCCTACTTCACGAACCAGCCACCATGTACCCAGCGGCAGTAAATCCGTCCGAGGAGCTCCGGGACGACGTTACATATAACGTGGAGATTCTCCTCGGGCTGTGGCTTGAGTACCCTCCAGAGGAGCTTCGCCGCGCCGTGGAAAGTCGGCTACAATGGCTCTTTTCCGGCCTGCAAAAGCTTCTAACTTCTCTTCTTCCGACCGTTCAGGCTTTTCTCCGGCACACACCCCACCTTCTCTCAGCCGCTCCTGCCTCGCTGCCCGACTCGCCGGATGTGATCTTGCCCGCCCCGTCGGAGCTGTCTGCGGGGAGGAAACGCAAATCACGCCGCCGGTGCGCCACCCCACAGCCGGATGTTCGGACTTCTAATTTCCGCGGCTGTGGTGAGTGAGGACTCTGTGTCTTTTCCAGACTTTGTGACTGTTCATTCAGGGGCTGTGTTTTGTGTGGCGGATGTCAACGCGACCTGCTTATCGCCTGTGCAGCTACCGGCAGCCCAGTTACCCGCCCCTCAGACACACTCTGTTCTCTCAGCTCGGTTAGCTCCCCCGCAGCCACTCTCAGCTCGGTTAGCTCCCCCGCAGCCACTCTCAGGTACATTGGTACAGCACATGTGAGTGAAATTCTTGTGTGCGAGCTTCACAAGCAACAGAGTTGTGCAGAATACAATAATGTAAACAAGCAAAATACAAGAATGGCTACATCTGAAACTAATAAATATATGTATAATATATAATAGTATATGCATTTCTGGATGTGTATACTAAATATTTTTCTACGTGTGTGTGTGTGTGTACACATATTTTACAAATTAAATAGAGTAAACAATAAATAAAATATATAAAAATATACAGAGTTGAGACATGTGCAAAACAGTGGCATTACTGTACAGTATGGAGTGCATAATGTTAAAGTTCCAGTAGTGAAGGTGAGGTGTCTATGACGTGTTCAGCAGTCTGATGGCCTGGTGGAAGAAGCTATCTCTCAGTCTGCTGGTACGGGACCGGATGCTGCAGAACCTCCTTCCTGATGGAAGTAGTCTGAACAGTTTATGGCTGGGGTGACTGGAGTCCTTGATGATCCTCCCCGCTTTCCTCAGGCACCGCTTCCTATAGATGTCTTGGAGGGAGGGAAGCTCACCTCCAATTATCCGTTCAGAGCACCGCACTACTCTCTGGAGAGCTTTGCAGTTGTAGGCGGTGCTGTTGCCATACCAGGTGGTGATGCATCCAGTGAGGATGCTCTCAATGGCACAGTGATAGAAGGTCCTGAGGATGCGGGGGCTCATGCCGAATCTTTTCAGTCTCCTGAGAAAGAAGAGGCGCTGCTGCGCCTTCTTCACTGCTTTGTTTGTGTGTACTGACCACGTAAGATCCTCAGCCAGATGTACACCAAGGAACCGGAAGCTGCTCACTCTCTCCACAGCAGCGCCGTTGATGGTGATGGGGGTGTGTACTTCTCTGCACCTCCGGAAGTCCACTATCAACTCCTTTGTCTTTGCGACGTTGAGGGTGAGATGGTTGTCTTGACACCAGTGGGTCAGGGCGCTGACCTCCTCCCTGTAAGCCGTCTCATCACCATTGGTGATAAGACCCACCACTGTAGTGTCGTCCGCAAACTTCACAATGATGTTGGAGTTGTTAGTGGCTGTGCAGTCGTAGGTGTAGAGTGAGTATAGGAGAGGGCTCAGTACACACCCCTGTGGAGCACCAGTGTTCAGTGTGATGGGGGATGAGGTGATACTGCCCAGTCTGACCACTTGGCATCTGTCAGACAGGAAGCTAAGGATCCAGCTGCAGAGGGAGCTACTCAGTCCTAGATCCTGCAGTTTCCTGTCCAGCTTCGAGGGAACGATGGTATTGAATGCTGAGCTGTAATCTACAAACAGCATTCTCACATACGTGTCTCTCTTCTCCAGGTGTGACAGGGCAGTGTGTAGTGTCAGGGCTATGGCATCATCAGTGGACCTGTTGTGGCAGTATGCGAACTGTAGAGGGTCCAGTGAGTCGGGTAGTGCAGAGCAGATGAAGTCCCTGACCAGCTTCTCGAAACATTTGCTAATGATGGGAGTCAGGGCTACAGGTCGCCAGTCGTTCAATGAGGAGATGGTGGAGGATTTGGGTACAGGGACGACGGTGGCCATTTTGAAGCAGGCTAGGACTACAGACAGAGAGAGGGAAAGGTTGAAGATGTGTGTGAACACTCCAGCCAGCTGAGCCGCGCATGACTTGAGGACGCGGCCGGGAATCCCGTCCGGACCTGTAGCTTTGCGTGCGTTCACCTTCCTGAAGCACTTCCGCACATCCTCCTCAGACACAGTGTGCGCACTGACGTCATCCGCGGTGCGCACACTGTCCGGTCTCATGGTGTTCGCTGTGTCGAATCTAGCGTAGAATACGTTTAGATCCTCACACAGAGAGGCCGTGGTCTGCGGTGTGCTGGTTTTCCCTCTAAAGTCTGTGATCGTGTTTAGTCCCTGCCACATACTCTGAGGGTTGTCAAACTGTTGCTCCACCCTGTCCCTGTACTCACGTTTGGCTGCTTTGATCGTCTTCCGGAGTTGGTAATGTGTGTGTTTGTAGTCCAATGTGTTCGCGGAGGCAAAGGCGGTGCTCCGTGCCGCCAGTGCCGCGCGAACATCTCTGTTAATCCAGGGTTTTTGATTTGGGAAGGATTTAACTGTTCTGGATGGGACGACATCTCCACGAGTGTTAAAATGGATGTGTTGGTGGAGTTTGGGTGAGACTTTCTTCAGGTTTCCCTTATTAAAGTCTCCGGCTGTGATAAATGCTGCCTCTGGGTGTGCGGTTTCCTCGCTGCTGATCGCGCTGTACAGTTCCCTGAGTGCTCGGTCAGTGTCGGCTTGTGGGGGAATGTAAACAGCTGTAATAATCACTGCTGTAAATTCCCTCGGTAGCCAGAATGGCCGGCACTTAATCATCAGGTACTCCAGGTCCGGTGAGCAGAAGGATTTGACCGGGTGCACGTTCGCATAATCACACCAGCTGTTGTTGATCATGAAACACACACCACCGCCTCTGCTTTTCCCAGTAAGATCCTGTGACCTGTCCGCGCGATGCACGGAGAACCCCGGTAGTTGTATTGCGGAGTCCGGTACCTTGTCCGATAGCCAGGTTTCTGTGAGGCAGATCACGCAGCAGTCCCGCATCTCTCGCTGGAATGAGATCCGTGCCCGAAGCTCGCACAGCTTGTTCTCCAGAGACTGCACATTAGCCAGTAATAAACTGGGTAATGGTGGTCTGTTAGTGCGCCGTCTCAGTCGAACCAGAACGCCAGATCTTCTCCCTCTGCATCGGCGTTTGCGGCCTCCAGGGCCAGAGAACAAAGGCGTCTCAGGTGAGATGAATGGGGGGTCTGCAAACGGAGCGTCTGTGTTGCAAAACTTGAACTCCGGAAAGATATAAGAAAGACCGTCTTTTATGTCCAGTAAGGTTTGTCGGTCGTACACAAGGAGACATGTGCTACTCGCGAAAAAATGAAGGAAAAGTAAAATTAAACACAGAAAAAAGCTGTTGCTTGGGGGAGCTCGCGACGAGGCTGCCATAATCGGCGCCATCTTTTTTTTTTTTCTTTTTTTTTTTTTTTGCTGTCCTGAGCTGAAGGTGACACTGGAAACTCAGTTCAGTTTCCAGTGTCACCCTCAGCTCAGCCTCCAGAGTCACCCTCAGCTCAGCCTCCAGAGTCACCCTCAGTTCAGCCTCCAGAGTCACCCTCAGTTCAGCCTCCAGAGCCACCCGTGTCCCTTTCAGTTCGGTCTCCAGAGCCACCCGTGTCCCTTTCAGTTCAGTCTCCAGAGCCACCCGTGTCCCTTTCAGTTCAGTCTCCAGTAGCTCCAGTGCCGCCTGTAGCGCAGGCCCCCGTAGCTCCAGTGCCGCCAGTAGCTCAGGCCCCCGTAGCTCCAGTGCCGCCTGTAGCTCAGGCCCCAGTAGCTCCAGTGCCCCCGCTACCCGTAGCTCTGGCTCCAGTATTACCAGTTTCACTCATTCACTCCATGCAGGGAGAAAGTCTAATTTCAACTCAAGGTGCTTTTCATAGTTTAGCCGCCATTGGCAAAGTTTGCTGCTCCAGGGCTTCCCCAGAGGCTAGGTCTCAGTCCCCAGCTAATTCTGGACCCCTGAAGTTTAAGCAGCCACCTGAGAACTGCACCATGTCAGCGTTGCCTGGGCAGAGCCAGTGCTCAGTGCATCGCCAGTCGCCTTTGTGTCAGCTAGTGGCCTCCATGACTGCTGGCTTAGTGATGACCTCTGCTGGAGGGTCCGTTGGACCGCTCCGGTCTTCGTCTCTAGTCTCCGCTGGAGGGTCCAAGGGACCGCTCCGGCCTTCGTCTCCTGTCTCCGCTGGAGGGTCCGAGGGACCACTCCGGCCTTCGTCTCCTGTTTCCGCTGGAGGGTCCGAGGGACCGCTCCGGCCTTCGTCTCCTGTCTCCGCTGGAGGGTCCGAGGGACCGCTCCGGCCCTTGCTTCCTGCCTCGTCAGCTGGAGGGCTCGAGGAGTCCGTCCAGCTTCCTGCCTCATCAGCTGGGGGGCCCGAGGAGCCCGTCCAGCCGCCGGCTGCGGCTTCATCAACCTCGCCTGCTGCAGCTTCATCATCATCCTCGCCTGCTGCAGCTTCATCATCCTCCTCGCCTGCTGCAGCTTCATCATCCTCGCCTGGTCCAGCCGCAGAATCTTCCGCCTCGTCTGGTCCAGCCGCAGAGTCTTCCGCCTTGTCTGGTCCAGCTGCAGAGTCTTCCGCCGAGTCTGGTCCAGCCGCAGAGTCTTCCGCCGAATCTGGCCCAGCTTCGTTTGGGTCTGGAGCTAAACGGCCGTTTTCTAGACCGCTGGCTAGGCCACTGGCCGGGCGCCATCGCCGTCGTGGGCGGCCCCCGGACCCTCTTCGCCTGAGCGGCCGCCGTTGCCTTCCGCACGGCCAGCCCCCGGACCAGCGCTGTCGCCGTTGCCTTCCGCACGGTCGGCCTCCCGAACTGTGTCCACGTCGCCGCCGTTGAGCTCTTCTGTCTTGGACTCCTGTGCTGTCGGCCCCCTGGCCGGCCCCCTGAACTCTTCTGTTTTGGACTCTTGGGCTATGGTGTGTTTCGTTTCATTGGTTTTTTTGGTTTTGGACTCGTGTTTTGTTTTTCTTTTTGTCTTTTGACCTTCTGGTGCTCCTGTTTTGTTTTTCCTCGAGCCCTCCGTCCTGGACCCCCGCCGCCCGCCCTGGTCGGGTTGTTTTCTGTTTTTTTCTTGCTGTTTTGTTTCTTGTTGTGCTGTCTGGAGCCAGCATTTGAGGTGGGGGGTGGGGGGGGGGGGGGGGGGGGGTCCTGTCATGATCCGGAGTCTGCGACTCCGTGTTTATGTTTAGTTTATTAGTATTCTGTGGTTTTGGTTACCTTGGGTGTTTGTACTCTTCTGTTTCATGGTTCATGTTCCTATGTTCTGTGTCCCCCAGTCTGTGTTAAGTTGGTGTGTTGTGTCAATGCGTGTATGTCTTTCCTGTTTTATTGTGAAGGTCTGCGTCTTATGTGAGTGTTTTCAGTTTGTCTCCCTACTCTCGTCACGTAATCATTCCCAGCTGTGTTCCCCACCTGTGTGTAATCTCCCTGTGTTCTCTGAGTGTATTTAAGTTGTGTCTTCTGTCATGGTAGTTGCTGGTTCGTCTGTGTTGTTTGCCCTCGGTCTCCCTGCGTCTCACCGTATGTATTTCCCCGGACCTCCCTGCATCCTCGTTTCTGGTTTGTCTTATTAGTTTACCCAGTTTAGGTTTCCAGTTTCAGCTCCCTGTGAGGCCATATTCACCACAACAGGGCCTGTGCTGCTGGCTGATACCATCCTCATTTCACCAGGCCCTGCGTTGCTGGCTCATGCCATCCACATTACTGTTTCCCGCGCCTGCCGGTGTAAGATAAAGCCTGCTTCCCGCGCCTGCCCTTGTCGGATAACGCCTTTTTGCTGCGCCTGCCCGTGTAAGATAACAACTGTTTCCGTGTAAGATAACGCCTGTTTCCGGCGCCTGGCCTTGTAAGATAACGCCTGCTTCCCGCGCCTGCCCGTGAAAGATAACGCCTGTTTCCGTGTAAGATAACGCCTGTTTCCCGTGCCTGCCCGTGTAAGATAACGCCTGTTTCCGTGTAAGATAACGCCTGTTTCCGTGTAAGATGACGCCTGTTTCCCGCGCCTGCCCGTGTAAGATAACGACTGTTTCCCGCGCCTGCCCGTGTAAGATAACGACTGTTTCCATGTAAGATAACGCCTGTTTCCGTGTAAGATAACGCCTGTTTCCGTGTAAGATGACGCCTGTTTCCCGCGCCTGCCCGTGTAAGATTACCACTGTTTCCCGCGCCTGCCTGTGTAAGATTACCACTGTTTCCAGCGCCTGCCGGTGTCAGATAACGACTGTTTCCAGCTCCTGCCGGTGTCAGATAACGCCTGTTTCCCGCGCCTGCCCTTGTAAGATAATGCCTGTTTCCCGCACCTGCCCGTGTAAGATGACGCCTGTTTCCGTGTAAGATGACGCCTGTTTCCATATAAGATAACGCCTGTTTCCCGCGCCTACCCTTGGAAGATGACGCCTGTTTCCCGATCCTGCCCGTGTAAGATAATGCCTGTTTCCCGCGCCTGCCGTGTAACATAACGACTGTTTCCGTGAAAGATAACGACTGTTTCCCGCTCCTGCTGGTGTCAGATAACGCCTTTTTGGTGCGCCTGCCCGTGTACGACAACGCCTGTTTGCCGCGCCTGCCCGTGTAAGATAACGTCTGTTTCCGTGTAAGAAAACGCCTGTTTCCTGCGCCTGCCCGTGTAAGATAACGCCTGTTTCCTGCGCCTGCCCGTGTAAGATTACCACTGTTTCCCGCGCCTGCCTGTGTAAGATGACGCCTGTTTGCCGCGCTTGCCCGTGTATGATGACGACTGTTTCCGTGTAAGATAACGCCTGTTTCCGTGTAAGATAACGGCTGTTTCCCGCGCCTGCCCTTATAAGATAACGCCTGTTTCCCGCGCCTGCCCTTTTCAGATCACGCTCTTTTGCTGCGACTGCCCGTGTACAATAACGCCTGTTTCCCGTGCCTGCCCGTGTAAGATAACGCCTGTTTCCGTGTAAGATGACGCCTGTTTCCCGCGCCTGCCCGTGTAAGATAAAGCCTGTTTCCCGCGCCTGCCCGTGTAAGTTAACGCCTGTTTGACGCGCCTGCCCGTGTAAGTTAACGACTGTTTCCCGCGCCTGCCCGTGTAAGATGACGCCTTTTTCCGTGTAAGATAACGACTGTTTCCCGCGCCTGCCTGTGTCAGATAACGCCTGTTTGCCGCGCCTGCCCGTGCAAGATAACGCCTGTTTCCCGCGCCTGCCCGTGTATGATGACGACTGTTTCCGTGTAAGATAACGCCTGTTTCCGTGTAAGATAACGGCTGTTTCCCGCGCCTGCCCTTATAAGATAACGCCTGTTTCCCGCGCCTGCCCTTTTCAGATCACGCTCTTTTGCTGCGACTGCCCGTGTACGATAACGCCTGTTTCCCGTGCCTGCCCGTGTAAGATAACGCCTGTTTCCGTGTAAGATGACGCCTGTTTCCCGCGCCTGCCCGTGTAAGATAATGACTGTTTCCCGCGCCTGCCCGTGTAAGATAACGACTGTTTCCATGTAAGATAACGCCTGTTTCCCGCGCCTACCCGTGTAAGATAACGCCTGTTTCCGTGTAAGTTAACGCTGGTTTGCCGCGCTTGCCCGTGTAAGACAACGACTGTTTCCCGCGCCTGCCCGTGTAAGATAACGCCTGTTTCCGAGTAAGATAACTACTGTTTCCCGCGCCTGCCGGTGTCAGATGACGCCTGTTTGCTGCGCCTGCCCGTGTCAGATAACGCCTGTTTCCTTGTAAGATAACGCCTGTTTGCCGCGCCTGCCCGTGTAAGATGACACCTGTTACCTGTGCCTGCCCGTGTAAGATTACCACTGTTTCCCGCGCCTGCCTGTGTAAGATGACTCCTGTTTGCCGCGCCTGCCCGTGTCAGATAACTCATGTTTCCCGCGCCTGCCCTTGTATGACAGCGCCTGATTCCCGCGCCTGCCCTTTTCAGATCACGCCTGTTTCCGTGTAAGAAAACGCCTGTTTCCCGCGCCTGCCCTTATAAGATAACACCTGTTTCCCGCACCTGCCCGTGTAAGATGACACCTGTTTCTGTGTAAGAAAACGCCTGTTTCCCGCGCCTGCCCTTGTAAGATAACGCCTGTTTCCCGCTCCTGCCCGTGTAAGATAACGACTGTTTCCAGCGCCTGCCGGTGTCAGATAACGACTGTTTCCAGCTCCTGCCGGTGTCAGATAACGCCTGTTTCCCGCACCTGCCCGTGTAAGATGATGCCTGTTTCCCGCTCCTGCCCGTGCAAGTTAACGCCTGTTTCCTGCGCCTGGCCATGTAAGATAACGCCTGTTTCCCCCGCCTACCCTTGGAAGATGACGCCTGTTTCCCGATCCTGCCCGTGTAAGATAATGCCTGTTTCCCGCGCCTGCCCGTGTAACATAACGACTGTTTCCGTGTAAGATAACGATTGTTTCCCGCTCCTGCCGGTGTCAGATAACGCCTTTTTGGTGCGCCTGCCCGTGTACGACAACGCCTGTTTCCCGCGCATGCCCGTGTAAGATAACGCCTGTTTCCCGCACCTGACCGTGTAAGATAACGCCTGTTTCCCGCGCCTGACCTTGTAAGATAACGCCTGCTTCCCGCGCCTGCCCTTGTCAGATAACCCTCTTTTGCTGCGACTGCCCGTGTACGATAACGCCTGTTTCCCGTGCCTGCCCGTGTAAGATAACGCCTGTTTCCGTTTAAGAAAACGCCTGTTTCCTGCGCCTGCCCATGTAAGATAACGCCTGTTTCCTGCGCCTGCCCGTGTAAGATTACCACTGTTTCCCGCGCCTGCCTGTGTAAGATAACGGCTGTTTCCCGCGCCTGCCCTTATAAGATAACGCCTGTTTCCCGCGCCTGCCCTTTTCAGATCACGCTCTTTTGCTGCGACTGCCCGTGTACAATAACGCCTGTTTCCCGTGCCTGCCCGTGTAAGATAACGCCTGTTTCCGTGTAAGATGACGCCTGTTTTCCGTGCCTGCTCTTATAAGATAACGCCTGTTTCCCGCACCTGCCCGTGTAAGATGACGCCTTTTTCCGTGTAAGATAACGACTGTCTTCGTATAAGAAAATGTCTGTTTCGCGCGCCTGCCCTTATAAGATAACGCCTGTTTCCCGCACCTGCCTGTGTAAGATGACGCCTGTTTCCGTATAAGATAACGCCTGTTTCCGTATAAGATAACTCCTGTTTTCCGCGCCTGCTCTTATAAGATAACGCCTGTTTCCCGCACCTGCCCGTGTAAGATGACGCCTGTTTCCGTGTAAAATAACTCCTGTCTCCGTATAAGAAAATGTCTGTTTCGCGCGCCTGCCCTTATAAGATAACGCCTGTTTCCCGCACCTGCCTGTGTAAGATGACGCCTGTTTCCGTATAAGATAACGCCTGTTTCCGTATAAGATAACGCCTGTTTCCCGCGCCTACCCGTGTAAGATGATAGCTGTTTCCCGCGCCTGCCCATGCAAGATAACGCCTGTTTCCCGCGCCTGGCCATGTAAGACAACGCCTGTTTCCTTGTAAGATAACGCCTGTTTCCCGCGCCTGCCCGTGCAAGTTAACACCTGTTTCCCGCGCCTGCCCGTGTAACATAACGACTGTTTCCGTGTAAGATAACGATTGTTTCCCGCTCCTGCCGGTGTCAGATAACGCCTTTTTGGTGCGCCTGCCCGTGTACGACAACGCCTGTTTCCCGCGCATGCCCGTGTAAGATAACGCCTGTTTCCCGCACCTGACCGTGTAAGATAACGCCTGTTTCCCGCGCCTGACCTTGTAAGATAACGCCTGCTTCCCGCGCCTGCCCTTGTCAGATAACCCTCTTTTGCTGCGACTGCCCGTGTACGATAACGCCTGTTTCCCGTGCCTGCCCGTGTAAGATAACGCCTGTTTCCGTTTAAGAAAACGCCTGTTTCCTGCGCCTGCCCGTGTAAGATAACGCCTGTTTCCTGCGCCTGCCCGTGTAAGATTACCACTGTTTCCCGCGCCTGCCTGTGTAAGATAACGGCTGTTTCCCGCGCCTGCCCTTATAAGATAACGCCTGTTTCCCGCGCCTGCCCTTTTCAGATCACGCTCTTTTGCTGCGACTGCCCGTGTACAATAACGCCTGTTTCCCGTGCCTGCCCGTGTAAGATAACGCCTGTTTCCGTGTAAGATGACGCCTGTTTTCCGTGCCTGCTCTTATAAGATAACGCCTGTTTCCCGCACCTGCCCGTGTAAGATGACGCCTTTTTCCGTGTAAGATAACGACTGTCTTCGTATAAGAAAATGTCTGTTTCGCGCGCCTGCCCTTATAAGATAACGCCTGTTTCCCGCACCTGCCTGTGTAAGATGACGCCTGTTTCCGTATAAGATAACGCCTGTTTCCGTATAAGATAACTCCTGTTTTCCGCGCCTGCTCTTATAAGATAACGCCTGTTTCCCGCACCTGCCCGTGTAAGATGACGCCTGTTTCCGTGTAAAATAACTCCTGTCTCCGTATAAGAAAATGTCTGTTTCGCGCGCCTGCCCTTATAAGATAACGCCTGTTTCCCGCACCTGCCTGTGTAAGATGACGCCTGTTTCCGTATAAGATAACGCCTGTTTCCGTATAAGATAACGCCTGTTTCCCGCGCCTACCCGTGTAAGATGATAGCTGTTTCCCGCGCCTGCCCATGCAAGATAACGCCTGTTTCCCGCGCCTGGCCATGTAAGACAACGCCTGTTTCCTTGTAAGATAACGCCTGTTTCCCGCGCCTGCCCGTGCAAGTTAACACCTGTTTGCTGCGCCTGCCCGTGTAAGATAACGACTGTTTCCGTGTAAGATAACGCCTGTTTCACGCGCCTGCTCGTCTAAGATAACGCCTGTTTCCCACGCCTGCCCGTGTAAGTTAACGCCTGTTTCCCGCGCCTGACCGTGTAAGATAATGCCTGCTTCCCACGCCTGCCCTTTTCAGATCACGCTCTTTTGCTGCGCCTGCCCGTGTACGATAACGCCTGTTTCCGTGTAAGATAACGCCTGTTTCCGTATAAGATAACGCCTGTTTCCCGCACCTACCCATGTAACCCTCCTCTCGTGTTAGGGTCGGCACCGACCCATTTTAAATTTCAAATGCATAAAAAAATCACATACATTTGTTTATTGTATCAAGGCTTTTTGACTTTTTCAGGAACCTCTATTTCTACAAAATAAAACAAAAAAAATTATTTTCACTAAATTATAAAATGCCCTAGTTGAAATTATGACCTTTGTGTTGTTAGGGTTGGTTTCGACCCAGGTATAATATTATGAGTATAAAGCAATAATTAAAGCCAAAACTGAAATCATAAGTGCACTGTCAGCTAAAACACTTACAGCAAGCGCCTCTCCTAATCATATGAGCTTTAGGGGATTCTTATTTTGCATGTTCTTTGCAGTATACCTGCAAAAAAACAAAACAAAATAAACACGGGCATGTGAGGTGAATTCACTATTTGAGTGGCCATTTGACTTCCAGAGTGCACATTTACAATTTGCAGCATACAAAAAATGGGAAGAAGATTCACAGTGAGCTAAGTTCTGGATCATATTTTTGGTGAAATGGAAGGAGAGGAACCAAAGCAGCATAGCGATTCAGATGGGCAGGTTCCTAAGGAGGAAGACAATGTGGACTATCATCCAGAAGACACAGACACATCTGATCAGAGGTGGAGGTCGCTGGTGCTGAAGCTACTCCTGCTGAAAGATTCAAGTCCAAAAATGGTAAGATCTTTTGGAGCTCAGTACCTCATGATGTACATGGCAGGGCAGCTGCTCAAATGTCATCAAAATGACCCCTGGAATCACAAGGTTTGCTCTGACCAAAGTCAGTGACATCAAGAGATGTTTTGAGATATTTATGCCATTGTTACTAGAAAGAATCATCATTACTATGATAAACCTTGAAGGAAAAAAAAGTCCATGGCGACATGATGAGGAATACCTGGATGCTCTGAACATTCCGGAATTCCGAACATTCCGGAACCTTGGTGCATTCCGGCACTCTGAACATTCCGGAATTCCGAACATTCCGGAACCTTGGTGCATTCCAGAATTCTGAACATTCCGGAACCTTGGTACATTCCGGAATTCCGAACATTCCGGAACCTTGGTGCATTCCGGAACTCTGAACACTCCGGAATTCCGAACATTCCGGAACCTTGGTGCATTCCGGAACCTTGCTGCATTCCGGAACTCTGAACATTCCGGAATTCCGAACATTCCGGAACCTTGGTGCATTCCGGAACTCTGAACATTCCGGAACTCTGAACATT
The DNA here is from genome assembly GCF_041146795.1 of Maylandia zebra. Lineage (NCBI taxonomy): Eukaryota > Metazoa > Chordata > Actinopteri > Cichliformes > Cichlidae > Maylandia > Maylandia zebra. Next base: position 159,602 of record NW_027490054.1, read on the forward strand.
CCGGAATTCCGAACATTCCGGAACCTTGGTGCATTCCGGAATTCCGAACATTCCGGAACCTTGGTGCATTCCGGAACTCTGAACATTCCGGAACACTGAACATTCCGGAATTCCGAACATTCCGGAACCTTGGTGCATTCCGGAACCTTGGTGCATTCCGGAACCTTGGAACATTCCGGAATTCCGAACATTCCGGAACCTTGGTGCATTCCGGAACCTTGGTGCATTCCGGAACTCTGAACATTCCGGAATTCCGAACATTCCGGAACCTTGGTGCATTCCGGAACCTTGGTGCATTCCGGAACTCTGAACATTCCGGAATTCCGAACATTCCGGAATTCCGAACATTCCGGAACCTTGGTGCATTCCGGAACTCTGAACGTTCCGGAACTCTGAACATTCCGGACCTCTGAACATTCCGGAATTCCGAACATTCCGGAACCTTGGTGCATTCCGGAATTCCGAACATTCCGGAACCTTGGTGCATTCCGGAACTCTGAACACTCCGGAATTCCGAACATTCCGGAACCTTGGTGCATTCCGGAACCATGCTGCATTCCGGAACTCTGAACATTCCGGAATTCCGAACATTCCGGAACCTTGCTGCATTCCGGAACTCTGAACATTCCGGAATTCCGAACATTCCGGAACCTTGGTGCATTCCGGAACTCTGAACATTCCGGAACTCTGAACATTCCGGAATTCCGAACATTCCGGAACCTTGGTGCATTCCGGAATTCCGAACATTCCGGAACCTTGATGCATTCCGGAACTCTGAACATTCCGGAACTCTGAACATTCCGGAATTCCGAACATTCCGGAACCTTGGTGCATTCCGGAACCTTGGTGCATTCCGGAGTTCCGAACATTCCGGAACCTTGGTGCATTCCGGAACTCTGAACACTCCGGAATTCCGAACATTCCGGAACCTTGGTGCATTCCGGAACCATGCTGCATTCCGGAACTCTGAACATTCCGGAATTCCGAACATTCCGGAACCTTGGTGCATTCCGGAACTCTGAACATTCCGGAACTCTGAACATTCCGGAATTCCGAACATTCCGGAACCTTGGTGCATTCCGGAACCTTGGTGCATTCCGGAATTCCGAACATTCCGGGAACCTTGGTGCATTCCGGAATTCCGAACATTCCGGAACCTTGGTGCATTCCGGAACTCTGAACATTCCGGAACTCTGAACATTCCGGAATTCCGAACATTCCGGAACCTTGGTGCATTCCGGAACCTTGGTGCATTCCGGAACTCTGAACATTCCGGAACTCTGAACATTCCGGAACCTTGGTGCATTCCGGAACCTTGGTGCATTCCGGAACTCTGAACATTCCGGAATTCCGAACATTCCGGAACCTTGGTGCATTCCGGAACTCTGAACATTCCGGAACTCTGAACATTCCGGAATTCTGAACATTCCGGAATTCCGAACATTCCGGAACCTTGGTGCATTCCGGAAATCTGAACATTCCGGAATTCCGAACATTCCGGAACCTTGGTGCATTCCGGAACTCTGAACATTCCGGAATTCCGAACATTCCGGAACCTTGGTGCATTCCGGAACCTTGGTGCATTCCGGAATTCCGAACTTTCCGGAACCTTGGTGCATTCCGGAACTCTGAACATTCCGGAACTCTGAACATTCCGGAATTCCGAACATTCCGGAACCTTGGTGCATTCCGGAACTCTGAACATTCCGGAACTCTGAACATTCCGGAATTCCGAACATTCCGGAACCTTGGTGCATTCCGGAACCTTGGTGCATTCCGGAACTCTGAACATTCCGGAATTCCGAACATTCCGGAACCTTGGTGCATTCCGGAACTCTGAACATTCCGGAACTCTGAACATTCCGGAATTCCGAACATTCCGGAACCTTGGTGCATTCCGGAATTCCGAACATTCCGGAACCTTGGTGCATTCCGGAACTCTGAACATTCCGGAATTCTGAACATTCCGGAACCATGCTGCATTCCGGAACTCTGAACATTCCGGAATTCCGAACATTCCGGAACCTTGGTGCATTCCGGAATTCCGAACATTCCGGAACCTTGGTGCATTCCGGAACTCTGAACATTCCGGAAGTCTGAACATTCCGGAATTCCGAACATTCCGGAACCTTGGTGCATTCCGGAACTCTGAACATTCCGGAATTCCGAACATTCCGGAACCTTGGTGCATTCCGGAACTCTGAACATTCCGGAACTCTGAACATTCCGGAATTCCGAACATTCCGGAACCTTGGTGCATTCCGGAACCTTGCTGCATTCCGGAACTCTGAACATTCCGGAATTCCGAACATTCCGGAACCTTGGTGCATTCCGGAATTCCGAACTTTCCGGAACCTTGGTGCATTCCGGAACTCTGAACATTCCGGAACTCTGAACATTCCGGAATTCCAAACATTCCGGAACCTTGGTGCATTCCGGAACTCTGAACATTCCGGAATTCCGAACATTCCGGAACCTTGGTGCATTCCGGAACTCTGAACATTCCGGAACTCTGAACATTCCGGAATTCCGAACATTCCGGAACCTTGGTGCATTCCGGAACCTTGGTGCATTCCGGAACTCTGAACATTCCGGAATTCCGAACATTCCGGAACCTTGGTGCATTCCGGAACTCTGAACATTCCGGAACTCTGAACATTCCGGAATTCCGAACATTCCGGAACCTTGGTGCATTCTGGAATTCCGAACATTCCGGAACCTTGGTGCATTCCGGAACTCTGAACATTCCGGAATTCCGAACATTCCGGAACCATGCTGCATTCCGGAACTCTGAACATTCCGGAATTCCGAACATTCCGGAACCTTGGTGCATTCCGGAATTCCGAACATTCCGGAACCTTGGTGCATTCCGGAACTCTGAACATTCCGGAATTCCGAACATTCCGGAACCTTGGTGCATTCCGGAACTCTGAACATTCCGGAACTCTGAACATTCCGGAATTCCGAACATTCCGGAACCTTGGTGCATTCCGGAACTCTGAACATTCCGGAACTCTGAACATTCCGGAATTCCGAACATTCCGGAACCTTGGTGCATTCCGGAACCTTGCTGCATTCCGGAACTCTGAACATTCCGGAATTCCGAACATTCCGGAACCTTGGTGCATTCCGGAATTCCGAACTTTCCGGAACCTTGGTGCATTCCGGAACTCTGAACATTCCGGAACTCTGAACATTCCGGAATTCCAAACATTCCGGAACCTTGGTGCATTCCGGAACTCTGAACATTCCGGAATTCCGAACATTCCGGAACCTTGGTGCATTCCGGAACCTTGGTGCATTCCGGAATTCCGAACTTTCCGGAACCTTGGTGCATTCCGGAACTCTGAACATTCCGGAACTCTGAACATTCCGGAATTCCGAACATTCCGGAACCTTGGTGCATTCCGGAACTCTGAACATTCCGGAATTCCGAACATTCCGGAACCTTGGTGCATTCCGGAACCTTGGTGCATTCCGGAACTCTGAACATTCCGGAATTCCGAACATTCCGGAACCTTGGTGCATTCCGGAATTCCGAACATTCCGGAACCTTGGTGCATTCCGGAACTCTGAACATTCCGGAAGTCTGAACATTCCGGAATTCCGAACATTCCGGAACCTTGGTGCATTCCGGAACTCTGAACATTCCGGAATTCCGAACATTCCGGAACCTTGGTGCATTCCGGAACCTTGCTGCATTCCGGAACTCTGAACATTCCGGAACTCTGAACATTCCGGAACCTTGGTGCATTCCGGAACTCTGAACATTCCGGAATTCCGAACATTCCGGAACCTTGGTGCATTCCGGAACCTTGGTGCATTCCGGAACTCTGAACATTCCGGAATTCCGAACATTCCGGAACCTTGGTGCATTCCGGAATTCCGAACATTCCGGAACCTTGGTGCATTCCGGAACTCTGAACATTCCGGAACTCTGAACATTCCGGAATTCCGAACATTCCGGAACCTTGGTGCATTCCGGAACCTTGGTGCATTCCGGAACTCTGAACATTCCGGAATTCCGAACATTCCGGAACCTTGGTGCATTCCGGAAATCTGAACATTCCGGAATTCCGAACATTCCGGAACCTTGGTGCATTCCGGAACTCTGAACATTCCGGAATTCCGAACATTCCGGAACCTTGGTGCATTCCGGAACCTTGGTGCATTCCGGAATTCCGAACTTTCCGGAACCTTGGTGCATTCCGGAACTTTGAACATTCTGGAATTCCGAACATTCCGGAACCTTGGTGCATTCCGGAACTCTGAACATTCCGGAATTCCGAACATTCCGGAACCTTGGTGCATTCCGGAACTCTGAACATCCCGGAACTCTGAACATTCCGGAATTCCGAACATTCCGGAACCTTGGTGCATTCCGGAACCTTGGTGCATTCCGGAACTCTGAACATTCCGGAATTCCGAACATTCCGGAACCTTGGTGCATTCCGGAACTCTGAACATTCCGGAACTCTGAACATTCCGGAATTCCGAACATTCCGGAATTCCGAACATTCCGGAACCTTGGTGCATTCCGGAACTCTGAACATTCCGGAACTCTGAACATTCCGGAACTCTGAACATTCCGGAATTCCGAACATTCCGGAACCTTGGTGCATTCCGGAACCTTGGTGCATTCCGGAACTCTGAACATTCCGGAATTCCGAACATTCCGGAATTCCGAACATTCCGGAACCTTGGTGCATTCCGGAACTCTGAACATTCCGGAATTCCGAACATTCCGGAACCATGCTGCATTCCGGAACTCTGAACATTCCGGAATTCCGAACATTCCGGAACCTTGGTGCATTCCGGAACCTTGGTGCATTCCGGAACTCTGAACATTCCGGAATTCCGAACATTCCGGAACCTTGGTGCATTCCGGAATTCCGAACATTCCGGAACCTTGGTGCATTCCGGAACTCTGAACATTCCGGAAGTCTGAACATTCCGGAATTCCGAACATTCCGCAACCTTGGTGCACTCCGGAACTCTGAACATTCCGGAACTCTGAACATTCCGGAATTCCGAACATTCCGGAACCTTGGTGCATTCCGGAACTCTGAACATTCCGGAACGCTGAACATTCCGGAACCTTGGTGAATTCCGGAACCTTGGTGCTTTCCAGAATTCTGAACATTCCGGAACCTTGGTACATTCCGGAATTCCGAACATTCCGGAACCTTGGTGCATTCCGGAATTCCGAACATTCCGGAACCTTGGTGCATTCCGGAATTCCGAACATTCCGGAACCTTGCTGCATTCCGGAACTCTGAACATTCCGGAATTCCGAACATTCCGGAACCTTGGTGCATTCCGGAATTCCGAACATTCCGGAACCTTGGTGCATTCCGGAACTCTGAACATTCCGGAACTCTGAACATTCCGGAATTCCGAACATTCCGGAACCTTGGTGCATTCCGGAACCTTGGTGCATTCCGGAAATCTGAACATTCCGGAATTCTGAACATTCCGGAACTCTGAACATTCCGGAATGTTCGTAATTCCGGAATGTTCAGAATTCCGGAATGTTCAGAGTTCCGGAATGCACCAAGGTTCCGGAATGCACCAAGGTTCCGGAATGTTCGGAATTCCGGAATGCACCAAGGTTCCGGAATGTTCGGAATTCCGGAATGTTCAGAGTTCCGGAATGTTCAGAGTTCCGGAATGTTCAGAGTTCCGGAATGCACCAAGGTTCCGGAATGTTCGGAATTCCGGAATGTTCGGAATTCCGGAATGTTCAGAGTTCCGGAATGCACCAAGGTTCCGGAATGCACCAAGGTTCCGGAATGTTCGGAATTCCGGAATGTTCAGAGTTCCGGAATGCACCAAGGTTCCGGAGTGTTCGGAATTCCGGAATGTTCAGAGTTCCGGAATGTTCAGAGTTCCGGAATGCACCAAGGTTCCGGAATGTTCGGAATTCCGGAATGTTCAGAGTTCCGGAATGCACCAAGGTTCCGGAATGCACCAAGGGTCCGGAATGTTCGGAATTCCGGAATGTTCAGAGTTCCGGAATGTTCAGAGTTCCGGAATGCACCAAGGTTCCGGGATGTTCGGAATTCCGGAATGTTCAGAATTCCAGAATGTTCAGAGTTCCGGAATGTTCAGAGTTCGGGAATGCACCAAGGTTCCGGAATGTTCGGAATTCCGGAATGCACCAAGGCTCCGGAATGCACCAAGGTTCCGGAATGTTCGGAATTCTGGAATGTTCAGAGTTACGGAATGCACCAAGGTTCCGGAATGCACCAAGGTTCCGGAATGTTCGGAATTCCGGAATGTTCAGAGTTCCGGAATGCACCAAGGTTCCGGAATGCACCAAGGTTCCGGAATGTTCGGAATTCCGGAATGTTCAGAGTTCCGGAATGTTCAGAGTTCCGGAATGCACCAAGGTTCCGGAATGCACCAAGGTTCCGGAATGTTCGGAATTCCGGAATGTTCGGAATTCCGGAATGTTCAGAGTTCCGGAATGCACCAAGGTTCCGGAATGCACCAAGGTTCCGGAATGTTCGGAATTCCGGAATGTACCAAGGTTCCGGAATGTTCAGAATTCTGGAAAGCACCAAGGTTCCGGAATTCACCAAGGTTCCGGAATGTTCAGAGTTCCGGAATGTTCAGAGTTCCGGAATGCACCAAGGTTCCGGAATGCACCAAGGTTCCGGAATGTTCAGAGTTCCGGAATGTTCAGAGTTCCGGAATGCACCAAGGTTCCGGAATGCACCAAGGTTCCGGAATGTTCGGAATTCCGGAATGTTCAGAGTTCCGGAATGCACCAAGGTTCCGGAATGCACCAAGGTTCCGGAATGTTCGGAATTCCGGAATGCACCAAGGTTCCGGAATGTTCGGAATTCCGGAATGTTCAGAGTTTCGGAATGTTCAGAGTTCCGGAATGTTCAGAGTTCCGGAATGCACCAAGGTTCCGGAATGCACCAAGGTTCCGGAATGTTCGGAATTCCGGAATGCACCAAGGTTCCGGAATGTTCGGAATTCCGGAGTGTTCAGAGTTTCGGAATGTTCAGAGTTCCGGAATGTTCAGAGTTCCGGAATGCACCAAGGTTCCGGAATGCACCAAGGTTCCGGAATGTTCAGAGTTCCGGAATGTTCAGAGTTCCAGAATGCACCAAGGTTCCGGAATGCACCAAGGTTCCGGAATGTTCGGAATTCCGGAGTGTTCAGAGTTCCGGAATGTACCAAGGTTCCGGAATGTTCGGAATTCCGGAATGCACCAAGGTTCCGGAATGTTCGGAATTCCGGAATGTTCAGAGTTCCGGAATGTTCAGAGTTCCGGAATGCACCAAGGTTCCGGAATGCACCAAGGTTCCGGAACGTTCGGAATTCCGGAATGTTCAGAGTTCCGGAATGTTCAGAGTTCCGGAATGTTCAGAGTTCCGGAATGCACCAAGGTTCCGGAATGTTCGGAATTCCGGATTGTTCGGAATTCCGGAATGTTCAGAGTTCCGGAATGCACCAAGGTTCCGGAATGCACCAAGGTTCCGGAATGTTCGGAATTCCGGAATGTACCAAGGTTCCGGAATTCACCAAGGTTCCGGAATGTTCAGCGTTCCGGAATGTTCAGAGTTCTGGAATGCACCAAGGTTCCGGAATGTTCGGAATTCCGGAATGTTCAGAGTTCCGGAATGCACCAAGGTTCCGGAATGTTCGGAATTCCGGAATTTTCTGAATTCCGGAATGTTCAGAGTTCCGGAATGCACCAAGGTTCCGGAATGTTCGGAATTCCGGAATGTTCAGAGTTCCGGAATGTTCAGAGTTCCGGAATGCACCAAGGTTCCGGAATGTTCAGAGTTCCGGAATGTTCAGAGTTCCGGAATGCACCAAGGTTCCGGAATGTTCGGAATTCCGGAATGTTCAGAGTTCCGGAATGTTCAGAGTTCCGGAATGCACCAAGGTTCCGGAATGTTCGGAATTCCGGAATGTTCAGAGTTTCGGAATGTTCAGAGTTCCGGAATGTTCAGAGTTCCGGAATGCACCAAGGTTCCGGAATGCACCAAGGTTCCGGAATGTTCAGAGTTCCGGAATGTTCAGAGTTCCGGAATGCACCAAGGTTCCGGAATGCACCAAGGTTCCGGAATGTTCGGAATTCCGGAATGTTCACAGTTCCGGAATGTTCAGAGTTCCGGAATGCACCAAGGTTCCGGAATGCACCAAGGTTCCGGAATGTTCGGAATTCCGGAATGTTCAGAGTTCCGGAATGTTCAGAGTTCCGGAATGTTCAGAGTTCCGGAATGCACCAAGGTTCCGGAATGTTCGGAATTCCGGAATGTTCAGAGTTCCGGAATGCACCAAGGTTCCGGAATGTTCGGAATTCCGGAATGTTCAGAGTTCCGGAATGTTCAGAGTTCCGGAATGCACCAAGGTTCCGGAATGCACCAAGGTTCCGGAATGTTCGGAATTCCGGAATGTTCAGAGTTCCGGAATGTTCAGAGTTCCGGAATGTTCAGAGTTCCGGAATGCACCAAGGTTCCGGAATGTTCGGAATTCCGGAATGTTCGGAATTCCGGAATGTTCAGAGTTCCGGAATGCACCAAGGTTCCGGAATGCACCAAGGTTCCGGAATGTTCGGAATTCCGGAATGTACCAAGGTTCCGGAATGTTCAGAATTCTGGAAAGCACCAAGGTTCCGGAATTCACCAAGGTTCCGGAATGTTCAGCGTTCTGGAATGTTCAGAGTTCCGGAATGCACCAAGGTTCCGGAATGTTCGGAATTCCGGAATGTTCAGAGTTCCGGAATGTTCAGAGTTCCGGAATGCACCAAGGTTCCGGAATGTTCAGAGTTCCGGAATGTTCAGAGTTCCGGAATGCACCAAGGTTCCGGAATGTTCGGAATTCCGGAATGTTCAGAGTTCCGGAATGTTCAGAGTTCCGGAATGCACCAAGGTTCCGGAATGCACCAAGGTTCCGGAATGTTCGGAATTCCGGAATGTTCAGAGTTCCGGAATGTTCAGAGTTCCGGAATGTTCAGAGTTCCGGAATGCACCAAGGTTCCGGAATGTTCGGAATTCCGGAATGTTCGGAATTCCGGAATGTTCGGAGTTCCGGAATGCACCAAGGTTCCGGAATGCACCAAGGTTCCGGAATGTTCGGAATTCCGGAATGTACCAAGGTTCCGGAATGTTCAGAATTCTGGAAAGCACCAAGGTTCCGGAATTCACCAAGGTTCCGGAATGTTCAGCGTTCCGGAATGTTCAGAGTTCCGGAATGCACCAAGGTTCCGGAATGTTCGGAATTCCGGAATGTTCAGAGTTCCGGAATGTTCAGAGTTCCGGAATGCACCAAGGTTCCGTAATGTTCAGAGTTCCGGAATGTTCAGAGTTCCGGAATGCACCAAGGTTCCGGAATGTTCGGAATTCCGGAATGTACCAAGGTTCCGGAATGTTCAGAGTTCCGGAATGCACCAAGGTTCCGGAATGTTCGGAATACCGGAATGTTCAGAGTTTCGGAATGTTCAGAGTTCCGGAATGTTCAGAGTTCCGGAATGCACCAAGGTTCCGGAATGCACCAAGGTTCCGGAATGTTCGGAATTCCGGAATGTTCAGAGTTCCGGAATGCACCAAGGTTCCGGAATGCACCAAGGTTCCGGAATGTTCGGAATTCCGGAATGCACCAAGGTTCCGGAATGTTCGGAATTCCGGAATGTTCAGAGTTTCGGAATGTTCAGAGTTCCGGAATGTTCAGAGTTCCGGAATGCACCAAGGTTCCGGAATGCACCAAGGTTCCGGAATGTTCGGAATTCCGGAATGTTCAGAGTTCCGGAATGTTCAGAGTTCCGGAATGTTCAGAGTTCCGGAATGCACCAAGGTTCCGGAATGTTCGGAATTCCGGAATGTTCGGAATTCCGGAATGTTCAGAGTTCCGGAATGCACCAAGGTTCCGGAATGCACCAAGGTTCCGGAATGTTCGGAATTCCGGAATGTACCAAGGTTCCGGAATGTTCAGAATTCTGGAATGCACCAAGGTTCCGGAATTCACCAAGGTTCCGGAATGTTCAGCGTTCCGGAATGTTCAGAGTTCCGGAATGCACCAAGGTTCCGGAATGTTCGGAATTCCGGAATGTTCAGAGTTCCGGAATGCACCAAGGTTCCGGAATGTTCGGAATTCCGGAATTTTCTGAATTCCGGAATGTTCAGAGTTCCGGAATGCACCAAGGTTCCGGAATGTTCGGAATTCCGGAATGTTCAGAGTTCCGGAATGCACCAAGGTTCCGGAATGTTCGGAATTCCGGAATGTTCAGAGTTCCGGAATGTTCAGAGTTCCGGAATGCACCAAGGTTCCGGAATGTTCAGAGTTCCGGAATGTTCAGAGTTCCGGAATGCACCAAGGTTCCGGAATGTTCGGAATTCCGGAATGTTCAGAGTTCCGGAATGTTCAGAGTTCCGGAATGCACCAAGGTTCCGGAATGTTCGGAATTCCGGAATGTACCAAGGTTCCGGAATGTTCAGAGTTCCGGAATGCACCAAGGTTCCGGAATGTTCGGAATTCCGGAATGTTCAGAGTTCCGGAATGTTCAGAGTTCCGGAATGCACCAAGGTTCCGGAATGTTCGGAATTCCGGAATGTTCAGAGTTTCGGAATGTTCAGAGTTCCGGAATGTTCAGAGTTCCGGAATGCACCAAGGTTCCGGAATGCACCAAGGTTCCGGAATGTTCGGAATTCCGGAATGTTCAGAGTTCCGGAATGTTCAGAGTTCCGGAATGCACCAAGGTTCCGGAATGTTCGGAATTCCGGAATGTACCAAGGTTCCGGAATGTTCAGAGTTCCGGAATGCACCAAGGTTCCGGAATGTTCGGAATTCCGGAATGTTCAGAGTTCCGGAATGTTCAGAGTTCCGGAATGCACCAAGGTTCCGGAATGCACCAAGGTTCCGGAATGTTCGGAATTCCGGAATGTTCAGAGTTCCGGAATGTTCAGAGTTCCGGAATGCACCAAGGTTCCGGAATGCACCAAGGTTCCGGAATGTTCGGAATTCCGGAATGTTCAGAGTTCCGGAATGTTCAGAGTTCCGGAATGTTCAGAGTTCCGGAATGCACCAAGGTTCCGGAATGTTCGGAATTCCGGAATGTTCAGAGTTCCGGAATGCACCAAGGTTCCGGAATGTTCGGAATTCCGGAATGTTCAGAGTTCCGGAATGTTCAGAGTTCCGGAATGCACCAAGGTTCCGGAATGCACCAAGGTTCCGGAATGTTCGGAATTCCGGAATGTTCAGAGTTCCGGAATGTTCAGAGTTCCGGAATGTTCAGAGTTCCGGAATGCACCAAGGTTCCGGAATGTTCGGAATTCCGGAATGTTCGGAATTCCGGAATGTTCAGAGTTCCGGAATGCACCAAGGTTCCGGAATGCACCAAGGTTCCGGAATGTTCGGAATTCCGGAATGTACCAAGGTTCCGGAATGTTCAGAATTCTGGAAAGCACCAAGGTTCCGGAATTCACCAAGGTTCCGGAATGTTCAGCGTTCCGGAATGTTCAGAGTTCCGGAATGCACCAAGGTTCCGGAATGTTCGGAATTCCGGAATGTTCAGAGTTCCGGAAGGCACCAAGGTTCCGGAATGTTCGGAATTCCGGAATTTTCTGAATTCCGGAATGTTCAGAGTTCCGGAATGCACCAAGGTTCCGGAATGTTCGGAATTCCGGAATGTTCAGAGTTCCGGAATGTTCAGAGTTCCGGAATGCACCAAGGTTCCGGAATGTTCAGAGTTCCGGAATGTTCAGAGTTCAGGAATGCACCAAGGTTCCGGAATGTTCGGAATTCCGTAATGTTCAGAGTTCCGGAATGTTCAGAGTTCCAGAATGCACCAAGGCTCCGGAATGTTCGGAATTCCGGAATGTTCAGAGTTCCGGAATGCACCAAGGTTCCGGAATGTTCGGAATTCCGGAATGTACCAAGGTTCCGGAATGTTCAGAGTTCCGGAATGCACCAAGGTTCCGGAATGTTCGGAATTCCGGAATGTTCAGAGTTTCGGAATGTTCAGAGTTCCGGAATGTTCAGAGTTCCGGAATGCACCAAGGTTCCGGAATGCACCAAGGTTCCGGAATGTTCGGAATTCCGGAATGTTCAGAGTTCCGGAATGCACCAAGGTTCCGGAATGCACCAAGGTTCCGGAATGTTCGGAATTCCGGAATGCACCAAGGTTCCGGAATGTTCGGAATTCCGGAATGTTCAGAGTTTCGGAATGTTCAGAGTTCCGGAATGTTCAGAGTTCCGGAATGCACCAAGGTTCCGGAATGCACCAAGGTTCCGGAATGTTCAGAGTTCCGGAATGTTCAGAGTTCCGGAATGCACCAAGGTTCCGGAATGTTCGGAATTCCGGAATGTTCAGAGTTTCGGAATGTTCAGAGTTCCGGAATGTTCAGAGTTCCGGAATGCACCAAGGTTCCGGAATGCACCAAGGTTCCGGAATGTTCAGAGTTCCGGAATGTTCAGAGTTCCGGAATGCACCAAGGTTCCGGAATGCACCAAGGTTCCGGAATGTTCGGAATTCCGGAGTGTTCAGAGTTCCGGAATGTTCAGAGTTCCGGAATGTTCAGAGTTCCGGAATGCACCAAGGTTCCGGAATGTTCGGAATTCCGGAATGTTCAGAGTTTCGGAATGTTCAGAGTTCCGGAATGTTCAGAGTTCCGGAATGCACCAAGGTTCCGGAATGCACCAAGGTTCCGGAATGTTCGGAATTCCGGAATGTTCAGAGTTCCGGAATGTTCAGAGTTCCGGAATGTTCAGAGTTCCGAAATGCACCAAGGTTCCGGAATGTTCGGAATTCCGGAATGCACCAAGGTTCCGGAATGTTCGGAATTCCGGAATGTTCAGAGTTCCGGAATGCACCAAGGTTCCGGAATGTTCGGAATTCCGGAATGTACCAAGGTTCCGGAATGTTCAGAGTTCCGGAATGCACCAAGGTTCCGGAATGTTCAGAGTTCCGGAATGCACCAAGGTTCCGGAATGTTCGGAATTCCGGAATGTACCAAGGTTCCGGAATGTTCAGAGTTCCGGAATGCACCAAGGTTCCGGAATGTTCGGAATTCCGGAATGTTCAGAGTTTCGGAATGTTCAGAGTTCCGGAATGTTCAGAGTTCCGGAATGCACCAAGGTTCCGGAATGCACCAAGGTTCCGGAATGTTCGGAATTCCGGAATGTTCAGAGTTCCGGAATGCACCAAGGTTCCGGAATGCACCAAGGTTCCGGAATGTTCGGAATTCCGGAATGCACCAAGGTTCCGGAATGTTCGGAATTCCGGAATGTTCAGAGTTTCGGAATGTTCAGAGTTCCGGAATGCACCAAGGTTCCGGAATGCACCAAGGTTCCGGAATGTTCGGAATTCCGGAATGTTCAGAGTTCCGGAATGCACCAAGGTTCCGGAATGCACCAAGGTTCCGGAATGTTCGGAATTCCGGAGTGTTCAGAGTTCCGGAATGTACCAAGGTTCCGGAATGTTCGGAATTCCGGAATGCACCAAGGTTCCGGAATGTTCGGAATTCCGGAATGTTCAGAGTTCCGGAATGTTCAGAGTTCCGGAATGCACCAAGGTTCCGGAATGCACCAAGGTTCCGGAATGTTCGGAATTCCGGAATGTTCAGAGTTCCGGAATGTTCAGAGTTCCGGAATGTTCAGAGTTCCGGAATGCACCAAGGTTCCGGAATGTTCGGAATTCCGGAATGTTCGGAATTCCGGAATGTTCAGAGTTCCGGAATGCACCAAGGTTCCGGAATGCACCAAGGTTCCGGAATGTTCGGAATTCCGGAATGTACCAAGGTTCCGGAATTCACAAAGGTTCCGGAATGTTCAGCGTTCCGGAATGTTCAGAGTTCCGGAATGCACCAAGGTTCCGGAATGTTCGGAATTCCGGAATGTTCAGAGTTCCGGAATGCACCAAGGTTCCGGAATGTTCGGAATTCCGGAATTTTCTGAATTCCGGAATGTTCAGAGTTCCGGAATGCACCAAGGTTCCGGAATGTTCGGAATTCCGGAATGTTCAGAGTTCCGGAATGTTCAGAGTTCCGGAATGCACCAAGGTTCCGGAATGTTCGGAATTCCGGAATGTTCAGAGTTTCGGAATGTTCAGAGTTCCAGAATGTTCAGAGTTCCGGAATGCACCAAGGTTCCGGAATGTTCGGAATTCTGGAATGTACCAAGGTTCCGGAATGTTCAGAGTTCCGGAATGCACCAAGGTTCCGGAATGTTCGGAATTCCGGAATGCACCAAGGTTCCGGAATGTTCGGAATTCCGGAATGTTCAGAGTTCCGGAATGTTCAGAGTTCCGGAATGCACCAAGGTTCCGGAATGCACCAAGGTTCCGGAATGTTCGGAATTCCGGAATGTTCAGAGTTCCGGAATGTTCAGAGTTCCGGAATGCACCAAGGTTCCGGAATGCACCAAGGTTCCGGAATGTTCGGAATTCCGGAATGTTCAGAGTTCCGGAATGTTCAGAGTTCCGGAATGCACCAAGGTTCCGGAATGTTCGGAATTCCGGAATGTTCGGAATTCCGGAATGTTCAGAGTTCCGGAATGCACCAAGGTTCCGGAATGCACCAAGGTTCCGGAATGTTCGGAATTCCGGAATGTACCAAGGTTCCGGAATGTTCAGAATTCTGGAAAGCACCAACGTTCCGGAATTCACCAAGGTTCCGGAATGTTCAGCGTTCCGGAATGTTCAGAGTTCCGGAATGCACCAAGGTTCCGGAATGTTCGGAATTCCGGAATGTTCAGAGTTCCGGAATGCACCAAGGTTCCGGAATGTTCAGAGTTCCGGAATGTTCAGAGTTCCGGAATGCACCAAGGTTCCGGAATGTTCGGAATTCCGGAATGTACCAAGGTTCCGGAATGTTCAGAGTTCCGGAATGCACCAAGGTTCCGGAATGTTCAGAGTTCCGGAATGTTCAGAGTTCCGGAATGCACCAAGGTTCCGGAATGTTCGGAATTCCGGAATGTTCAGAGTTCCGGAATGTTCAGAGTTCCGGAATGCACCAAGGTTCCGGAATGTTCGGAATTCCGGAATGTTCAGAGTTCCGGAATGCACCAAGGTTCCGGAATGTTCGGAATTCCGGAATGTACCAAGGTTCCGGAATGTTCAGAGTTCCGGAAGGCACCAAGGTTCCGGAATGTTCGGAATTCCGGAATTTTCTGAATTCCGGAATGTTCAGAGTTCCGGAATGCACCAAGGTTCCGGAATGTTCGGAATTCCGGAATGTTCAGAGTTCCGGAATGTTCAGAGTTCCGGAATGCACCAAGGTTCCGGAATGTTCAGAGTTCCGGAATGTTCAGAGTTCCGGAATGCACCAAGGTTCCGGAATGTTCGGAATTCCGGAATGTACCAAGGTTCCGGAATGTTCAGAGTTCCGGAATGCACCAAGGTTCCGGAATGTTCAGAGTTCCGGAATGTTCAGAGTTCCGGAATGCACCAAGGTTCCGGAATGTTCGGAATTCCGGAATGTTCAGAGTTCCGGAATGTTCAGAGTTCCGGAATGCACCAAGGTTCCGGAATGTTCGGAATTCCGGAATGTTCAGAGTTCCAGAATGTTCAGAGTTCCGGAATGCACCAAGGTTCCGGAATGTTCGGAATTCCGGAATGTTCAGAGTTCCGGAATGCACCAAGGTTCCGGAATGTTCGGAATTCCGGAATGTACCAAGGTTCCGGAATGTTCAGAGTTCCGGAATGCACCAAGGTTCCGGAATGTTCAGAGTTCCGGAATGTTCAGAGTTCCGGAATGCACCAAGGTTCCGGAATGCACCAAGGTTCCGGAATGTTCGGAATTCCGGAATGCACCAAGGTTCCGGAATGTTCGGAATTCCGGAATGCACCAAGGTTCCGGAATGTTCGGAATTCCGGAATGTTCAGAGTTCCGGAATGCACCAAGGTTCCGGAATGTTCGGAATTCCGGAATGTTCAGAGTTCCGGAATGCACCAAGGTTCCGGAATGTTCGGAATTCCGGAATGTACCAAGGTTCCGGAATGTTCAGAGTTCCGGAATGCACCAAGGTTCCGGAATGTTCAGAGTTCCGGAATGTTCAGAGTTCCGGAATGCACCAAGGTTCCGGAATGTTCGGAATTCCGGAATGTTCAGAGTTCCGGAATGCACCAAGGTTCCGGAATGTTCAGAGTTCCGGAATGTTCAGAGTTCCGGAATGCACCAAGGTTCCGGAATGTTCGGAATTCCGGAATGTACCAAGGTTCCGGAATGTTCAGAGTTCCGGAATGCACCAAGGTTCCGGAATGTTCAGAGTTCCGGAATGTTCAGAGTTCCGGAATGCACCAAGGTTCCGGAATGTTCGGAATTCCGGAATGTTCAGAGTTCCCGAATGTTCAGAGTTCCGGAATGCACCAAGGTTCCGGAATGTTCGGAATTCCGGAATGTTCAGAGTTCCGGAATGTTCAGAGTTCCGGAATGCACCAAGGTTCCGGAATGTTCGGAATTCCGGAATGTTCGGAATTCCGGAATGTTCAGAGTTCCGGAATGCACCAAGGTTCCAGAATGCACCAAGGTTCCGGAATGTTCGGAATTCCGGAATGTACCAAGGTTCCGGAATGTTCAGAATTCTGGAAAGCACCAAGGTTCCGGAATGCACCAAGGTTCCGGAATGTTCGGAATTCCGGAATGTTCAGAGTTCCGGAAGGCACCAAGGTTCCGGAATGTTCGGAATTCCGGAATTTTCTGAATTCCGGAATGTTCAGAGTTCCGGAATGCACCAAGGTTCCGGAATGTTCGGAATTCCGGAATGTTCAGAGTTCCGGAATGCACCAAAGTTCCGGAATGTTCAGAGTTCCGGAATGCACCAAGGTTCCGGAATGTTCGGAATTCCGGAATGTACCAAGGTTCCGGAATGTTCGGAATTCCGGAATGTTCAGAGTCCCGGAATGTTCAGAGTTCCGGAATGCACCAAGGTTCCGGAATGTTCAGAGTTCCGGAATGTTCAGAGTTCCGGAATGCACCAAGGTTCCGGAATGTTCGGAATTCCGGAATGTTCAGAGTTCCGGAATGCACCAAGGTTCCGGAATGTTCGGAATTCCGGAATGTTCAGAGTTCCGGAATGCACCAAGGTTCCGGAATGTTCGGAATTCCGGAATGTACCAAGGTTCCGGAATGTTCAGAGTTCCGGAATGCACCAAGGTTCCGGAATGTTCAGAGTTCCGGAATGTTCAGAGTTCCGGAATGCACCAAGGTTCCGGAATGTTCGGAATTCCGGAATGTTCAGAGTTCCGGAATGTTCAGAGTTCCGGAATGCACCAAGGTTCCGGAATGTTCAGAGTTCCGGAATGTTCAGAGTTCCGGAATGCACCAAGGTTCCGGAATGTTCGGAATTCCGGAATGTACCAAGGTTCCGGAATGTTCAGAGTTCCGGAATGCACCAAGGTTCCGGAATGTTCAGAGTTCCGGAATGTTCAGAGTTCCGGAATGCACCAAGGTTCCGGAATGTTCGGAATTCCGGAATGTTCAGAGTTCCGGAATGTTCAGAGTTCCGGAATGCACCAAGGTTCCGGAATGTTCGGAATTCCGGAATGTTCAGAGTTCCGGAATGTTCAGAGTTCCGGAATGCACCAAGGTTCCGGAATGTTCGGAATTCCGGAATGTTCGGAATTCCGGAATGTTCAGAGTTCCGGAATGCACCAAGGTTCCAGAATGCACCAAGGTTCCGGAATGTTCGGAATTCCGGAATGTACCAAGGTTCCGGAATGTTCAGAATTCTGGAAAGCACCAAGGTTCCGGAATGCACCAAGGTTCCGGAATGTTCGGAATTCCGGAATGTTCAGAGTTCCGGAAGGCACCAAGGTTCCGGAATGTTCGGAATTCCGGAATTTTCTGAATTCCGGAATGTTCAGAGTTCCGGAATGCACCAAGGTTCCGGAATGTTCGGAATTCCGGAATGTTCAGAGTTCCGGAATGCACCAAGGTTCCGGAATGTTCAGAGTTCCGGAATGTTCAGAGTTCCGGAATGCACCAAGGTTCCGGAATGTTCGGAATTCCGGAATGTACCAAGGTTCCGGAATGTTCGGAATTCCGGAATGTTCAGAGTCCCGGAATGTTCAGAGTTCCGGAATGCACCAAGGTTCCGGAATGTTCAGAGTTCCGGAATGTTCAGAGTTCCGGAATGCACCAAGGTTCCGGAATGTTCGGAATTCCGGAATGTTCAGAGTTCCGGAATGCACCAAGGTTCCGGAATGTTCGGAATTCCGGAATGTACCAAGGTTCCGGAATGTTCAGAGTTCCGGAATGCACCAAGGTTCCGGAATGTTCAGAGTTCCGGAATGTTCAGAGTTCCGGAATGCACCAAGGTTCCGGAATGCACCAAGGTTCCGGAATGTTCGGAATTCCGGAATGCACCAAGGTTCCGGAATGTTCGGAATTCCGGAATGTTCAGAGTTCCGGAATGTTCAGAGTTCCGGAATGCACCAAGGTTCCGGAATGTTCGGAATTCCGGAATGTTCAGAGTTCCGGAATGCACCAAGGTTCCGGAATGTTCGGAATTCCGGAATGTACCAAGGTTCCGGAATGTTCAGAGTTCCGGAATGCACCAAGGTTCCGGAATGTTCAGAGTTCCGGAATGTTCAGAGTTCCGGAATGCACCAAGGTTCCGGAATGTTCGGAATTCCGGAATGTTCAGAGTTCCGGAATGTTCAGAGTTCCGGAATGCACCAAGGTTCCGGAATGTTCAGAGTTCCGGAATGTTCAGAGTTCCGGAATGCACCAAGGTTCCGGAATGTTCGGAATTCCGGAATGTACCAAGGTTCCGGAATGTTCAGAGTTCCGGAATGCACCAAGGTTCCGGAATGTTCAGAGTTCCGGAATGTTCAGAGTTCCGGAATGCACCAAGGTTCCGGAATGTTCGGAATTCCGGAATGTTCAGAGTTCCGGAATGTTCAGAGTTCCGGAATGCACCAAGGTTCCGGAATGTTCGGAATTCCGGAATGTTCAGAGTTCCGGAATGTTCAGAGTTCCGGAATGCACCAAGGTTCCGGAATGTTCGGAATTCCGGAATGTTCGGAATTCCGGAATGTTCAGAGTTCCGGAATGCACCAAGGTTCCAGAATGCACCAAGGTTCCGGAATGTTCGGAATTCCGGAATGTACCAAGGTTCCGGAATGTTCAGAATTCTGGAAAGCACCAAGGTTCCGGAATGCACCAAGGTTCCGGAATGTTCGGAATTCCGGAATGTTCAGAGTTCCGGAAGGCACCAAGGTTCCGGAATGTTCGGAATTCCGGAATTTTCTGAATTCCGGAATGTTCAGAGTTCCGGAATGCACCAAGGTTCCGGAATGTTCGGAATTCCGGAATGTTCAGAGTTCCGGAATGCACCAAGGTTCCGGAATGTTCAGAGTTCCGGAATGTTCAGAGTTCCGGAATGCACCAAGGTTCCGGAATGTTCGGAATTCCGGAATGTACCAAGGTTCCGGAATGTTCGGAATTCCGGAATGTTCAGAGTCCCGGAATGTTCAGAGTTCCGGAATGCACCAAGGTTCCGGAATGTTCAGAGTTCCGGAATGTTCAGAGTTCCGGAATGCACCAAGGTTCCGGAATGTTCGGAATTCCGGAATGTTCAGAGTTCCGGAATGCACCAAGGTTCCGGAATGTTCGGAATTCCGGAATTTTCTGAATTCCGGAATGTTCAGAGTTCCGGAATGCACCAAGGTTCCGGAATGCACCAAGGTTCCGGAATGTTCGGAATTCCGGAATGTTCAGAGTCCCGGAATGTTCAGAGTTCCGGAATGCACCAAGGTTCCGGAATGTTCAGAGTTCCGGAATGTTCAGAGTTCCGGAATGCACCAAGGTTCCGGAATGTTCGGAATTCCGGAATGCACCAAGGTTCCGGAATGTTCGGAATTCCGGAATGTTCGGAATTCCGTAATGTTCAGAGTTCCGGAATGTTCAGAGTTCCGGAATGCACCAAGGTTCCGGAATGTTCGGAATTCCGGAATGCACCAAGGTTCCGGAATGTTCGGAATTCCGGAATGTTCAGAGTTCCGGAATGCACCAAGGTTCCGGAATGTTCGGAATTCCGGAATTTTCTGAATTCCGGAATGTTCAGAGTTCCGGAATGCACCAAGGTTCCGGAATGCACCAAGGTTCCGGAATGTTCGGAATTCCGGAATGTTCAGAGTTTCGGAATGTTCAGAGTTCCGGAATGTTCAGAGTTCCGGAATGTTCAGCGTTCCGGAATGTTCAGAGTTCCGGAATGCACCAAGGTTCCGGAATGTTCGGAATTCCGGAATGTTCAGAGTTCCGGAAGGCACCAAGGTTCCGGAATGTTCGGAATTCCGGAATTTTCTGAATTCCGGAATGTTCAGAGTTCCGGAATGCACCAAGGTTCCGGAATGTTCGGAATTCCGGAATGTTCAGAGTTCCGGAATGTTCAGAGTTCCGGAATGCACCAAGGTTCCGGAATGTTCAGAGTTCCGGAATGTTCAGAGTTCCGGAATGCACCAAGGTTCCGGAATGTTCGGAATTCCGGAATGTACCAAGGTTCCGGAATGTTCAGAGTTCCGGAATGCACCAAGGTTCCGGAATGTTCGGAATTCCGGAATGTTCAGAGTTCCGGAATGTTCAGAGTTCCGGAATGCACCAAGGTTCCGGAATGTTCGGAATTCCGGAATGTTCAGAGTTTCGGAATGTTCAGAGTTCCGGAATGTTCAGAGTTCTGGAATGCACCAAGGTTCCGGAATGCACCAAGGTTCCGGAATGTTCGGAATTCCGGAATGTTCAGAGTTCCGGAATGCACCAAGGTTCCGGAATGTTCGGAATTCCGGAATGCACCAAGGTTCCGGAATGTTCGGAATTCCGGAATGTTCGGAATTCCGTAATGTTCAGAGTTCCGGAATGTTCAGAGTTCCGGAATGCACCAAGGTTCCGGAATGTTCGGAATTCCGGAATGCACCAAGGTTCCGGAATGTTCAGAGTTCCGGAATGCACCAAGGTTCCGGAATGTTCGGAATTCCGGAATGTTCAGAGTTCCGGAATGTTCAGAGTTCCGGAATGCACCAAGGTTCCGGAATGTTCGGAATTCCGGAATGTTCAGAGTTTCGGAATGTTCAGAGTTCCGGAATCTTCAGAGTTCCGGAATGCACCAAGGTTCCGGAATGCACCAAGGTTCCGGAATGTTCAGAGTTCCGGAATGTTCAGAGTTCCGGAATGCACCAAGGTTCCGGAATGCACCAAGGTTCCGGAATGTTCAGAGTTACGGAATGTTCAGAGTTCCGGAATGCACCAAGGTTCCGGAATGCACCAAGGTTCCGGAATGTTCGGAATTCCGGAATGTTCAGAGTTCCGGAATGTTCAGAGTTCCGGAATGCACCAAGGTTCCGGAATGCACCAAGGTTCCGGAATGTTCGGAATTCTGGAATGTTCAGAGTTCCGGAATGTTCAGAGTTCCGGAATGTTCAGAGTTCCGGAATGCACCAAGGTTCCGGAATGTTCGGAATTCCGGAATGTTTGGAATTCCGGAATGTTCAGAGTTCCGGAATGCACCAAGGTTCCGGAATGCACCAAGGTTCCGGAATGTTCGGAATTCCGGAATGTTCAGAGTTCCGGAATGTTCAGAGTTCCGGAATGCACCAAGGTTCCGGAATGCACCAAGGTTCCGGAATGTTCGGAATTCCGGAATGTTCAGAGTTCCGGAATGTTCAGAGTTCCGGAATGCACCAAGGTTCCGGAATGTTCGGAATTCCGGAATGTTCGGAATTCCGGAATGTTCAGAGTTCCGGAATGCACCAAGGTTCCGGAATGTTCAGAATTCCGGAATGTTCAGAGTTCCGGAATGCACCAAGGTTCCGGAATGCACCAAGGTTCCGGAATGTTCGGAATTCCGGAATGTTCAGAGTTCCGGAATGTTCAGAGTTCCGGAATGCACCAAGGTTCCGGAATGTTCGGAATTCCGGAATGCACCAAGGTTCTGGAATGTTCGGAATTCCGGAATGTTCAGAGTTCCGGAATGCACCAAGGTTCCGGAATGTTCGGAATTCCGGAATGTACAAAGGTTCCGGAATGTTCAGAGTTCCGGAATGCACCAAGGTTCCGGAATGTTCGGAATTCTGGAATGTTCAGAGTTCCGGAATGTTCAGAGTTCCGGAATGTTCAGAGTTCCGGAATGCACCAAGGTTCCGGAATGTTCGGAATTCCGGAATGTTCAGAGTTCCGGAATGCACCAAGGTTCCGGAATGTTCGGAATTCCGGAATGTTCAGAGTTCCGGAATGTTCAGAGTTCCGGAATGCACCAAGGTTCCGGAATGTTCGGAATTCCGGAATGTTCAGAGTTCCGGAATGCACCAAGGTTCCGGAATGTTCGGAATTCCGGAATGTACCAAGGTTCCGGAATGTTCAGAGTTCCGGAATGCACCAAGGTTCCGGAATGTTCGGAATTCCGGAATGTACCAAGGTTCCGGAATGTTCAGAGTTCCGGAATGCACCAAGGTTCTGGAATGTTCGGAATTCCGGAATGTTCAGAGTTCCGGAATGCACCAAGGTTCCGGAATGTTCGGAATTCCGGAATGTACAAAGGTTCCGGAATGTTCAGAGTTCCGGAATGCACCAAGGTTCCGGAATGTTCGGAATTCTGGAATGTTCAGAGTTCCGGAATGTTCAGAGTTCCGGAATGTTCAGAGTTCCGGAATGCACCAAGGTTCCGGAATGTTCGGAATTCCGGAATGTTCAGAGTTCCGGAATGCACCAAGGTTCCGGAATGTTCGGAATTCCGGAATGTTCAGAGTTCCGGAATGCACCAAGGTTCCGGAATGTTCGGAATTCCGGAATGTTCAGAGTTCCGGAATGCACCAAGGTTCCGGAATGCACCAAGGTTCCGGAATGTTCGGAATTCCGGAATGTTCAGAGTTCCGGAATGTTCAGAGTTCCGGAATGCACCAAGGTTCCGGAATGCACCAAGGTTCCGGAATGTTCGGAATTCTGGAATGTTCAGAGTTCCGGAATGCACCAAGGTTCCGGAATGCACCAAGGTTCCGGAATGTTCGGAATTCCGGAATGTTCAGAGTTCCGGAATGTTCAGAGTTCCGGAATGCACCAAGGTTCCGGAATGTTCGGAATTCCGGAATGTTCGGAATTCCGGAATGTTCAGAGTTCCGGAATCCACCAAGGTTCCGGAATGTTCGGAATTCCGGAATGTTCGGAATTCCGGAATGTTCAGAGTTCCGGAATGCACCAAGGTTCCGGAATGTTCGGAATTCCGGAATGTTCGGAAATCCGGAATGTTCAGAGTTCCGGAATGCACCAAGGTTCCGGAATGCACCAAGGTTCCGGAATGCACCAAGGTTCCGGAATGTTCGGAATTCCGGAATGTTCAGAGTTCCGGAATGCACCAAGGTTCCGGAATGCACCAAGGTTCCGGAATGTTCGGAATTCCGGAATGTTCAGAGTTCCGGAATGTTCAGAGTTCCGGAATGCCCCAAGGTTCCGGAATGCACCAAGGTTCGGGAATGTTCGGAATTCCGGAATGTTCAGAGTTCCGGAATGCACCAAGGTTCCGGAATGCACCAAGGTTCCGGAATGTTCGGAATTCCGGAATGTTCAGAGTTCCGGAATGTTCAGAGTTCCGGAATGCACCAAGGTTCCGGAATGCACCAAGGTTCCGGAATGTTCGGAATTCCGGAATGTTCAGAGTTCCGGAATGCACCAAGTTTCCGGAATGCACCAAGGTTCCGGAATGTTCGGAATTCCGGAATGTTCAGAGTTCCGGAATGTTCAGAGTTCCGGAATGCACCAAGGTTCCGGAATGTTCGGAATTCCGGAATGTTCAGAGTTCCGGAATGCACCAAGGTTCCGGAATGCACCAAGGTTCCGGAATGTTCGGAATTCCGGAATGTTCAGAGTTCCGGAATGTTCAGAGTTCCGGAATGCACCAAGGTTCCGGAATGCACCAAGGTTCCGGAATGTTCGGAATTCCGGAATGTTCAGAGTTCCGGAATGCACCAAGGTTCCGGAATGCACCAAGGTTCCGGAATGTTCGGAATTCCGGAATGTTCAGAGTTCCGGAATGTTCAGAGTTCCGGAATGCACCAAGGTTCCGGAATGTTCGGAATTCCGGAATGTTCGGAATTCCGGAATGTTCAGAGTTCCGGAATCCACCAAGGTTCCGGAATGTTCGGAATTCCGGAATGTTCGGAATTCCGGAATGTTCAGAGTTCCGGAATGCACCAAGGTTCCGGAATGTTCGGAATTCCGGAATGTTCGGAAATCCGGAATGTTCAGAGTTCCGGAATGCACCAAGGTTCCGGAATGTTCGGAATTCCGGAATGTTTGGAATTCCGGAATGTTCAGAGTTCCGGAATGCACCAAGGTTCCGGAATGCACCAAGGTTCCGGAATGTTCGGAATTCCGGAATGTTCAAGGTTCCGGAATGCACCAAGGTTCCGGAATGTTCGGAATTCCAGAATGTTCGGAATTCCGGAATGTTCAGAGTTCCGGAATGCACCAAGGTTCCGGAATGTTCGGAATTCCGGAATGTTCGGAATTCCGGAATGTTCAGAGTTCCGGAATGCACCAAGGTTCCGGAATGTTCAGAATTCCGGAATGTTCAGAGTTCCGGAATGCACCAAGGTTCCGGAATGCACCAAGGTTCCGGAATGTTCGGAATTCCGGAATGTTCAGAGTTCCGGAATGTTCAGAGTTCCGGAATGCACCAAGGTTCCGGAATGTTCGGAATTCCGGAATGTTCAGAGTTCCGGAATGTTCAGAGTTCCGGAATGCACCAAGGTTCCGGAATGTTCGGAATTCCGGAATGTTCAGAGTTCCGGAATGCACCAAGGTTCCGGAATGTTCGGAATTCCGGAATGTACCAAGGTTCCGGAATGTTCAGAGTTCCGGAATGCACCAAGGTTCCGGAATGTTCGGAATTCCGGAATGTTCAGAGTTCCGGAATGCACCAAGGTTCCGGAATGCACCAAGGTTCCGGAATGTTCGGAATTCCGGAATGTTCAGAGTTCCGGAATGTTCAGAGTTCCGGAATGCACCAAGGTTCCGGAATGCACCAAGGTTCCGGAATGTTCGGAATTCCGGAATGTTCAGAGTTCCGGAATGCACCAAGGTTCCGGAATGCACCAAGGTTCCGGAATGTTCGGAATTCCGGAATGTTCAGAGTTCCGGAATGTTCAGAGTTCCGGAATGCACCAAGGTTCCGGAATGTTCGGAATTCCGGAATGTTCGGAATTCCGGAATGTTCAGAGTTCCGGAATCCACCAAGGTTCCGGAATGTTCGGAATTCCGGAATGTTCGGAATTCCGGAATGTTCAGAGTTCCGGAATGCACCAAGGTTCCGGAATGTTCGGAATTCCGGAATGTTCGGAAATCCGGAATGTTCAGAGTTCCGGAATGCACCAAGGTTCCGGAATGTTCGGAATTCCGGAATGTTTGGAATTCCGGAATGTTCAGAGTTCCGGAATGCACCAAGGTTCCGGAATGCACCAAGGTTCCGGAATGTTCGGAATTCCGGAATGTTCAAGGTTCCGGAATGCACCAAGGTTCCGGAATGTTCGGAATTCCAGAATGTTCGGAATTCCGGAATGTTCAGAGTTCCGGAATGCACCAAGGTTCCGGAATGTTCGGAATTCCGGAATGTTCGGAATTCCGGAATGTTCAGAGTTCCGGAATGCACCAAGGTTCCGGAATGTTCAGAATTCCGGAATGTTCAGAGTTCCGGAATGCACCAAGGTTCCGGAATGCACCAAGGTTCCGGAATGTTCGGAATTCCGGAATGTTCAGAGTTCCGGAATGTTCAGAGTTCCGGAATGCACCAAGGTTCCGGAATGTTCGGAATTCCGGAATGCACCAAGGTTCTGGAATGTTCGGAATTCCGGAATGTTCAGAGTTCCGGAATGCACCAAGGTTCCGGAATGTTCGGAATTCCGGAATGTACAAAGGTTCCGGAATGTTCAGAGTTCCGGAATGCACCAAGGTTCCGGAATGTTCGGAATTCTGGAATGTTCAGAGTTCCGGAATGTTCAGAGTTCCGGAATGTTCAGAGTTCCGGAATGCACCAAGGTTCCGGAATGTTCGGAATTCCGGAATGTTCAGAGTTCCGGAATGCACCAAGGTTCCGGAATGTTCGGAATTCCGGAATGTTCAGAGTTCCGGAATGTTCAGAGTTCCGGAATGCACCAAGGTTCCGGAATGTTCGGAATTCCGGAATGTTCAGAGTTCCGGAATGCACCAAGGTTCCGGAATGTTCGGAATTCCGGAATGTACCAAGGTTCCGGAATGTTCAGAGTTCCGGAATGCACCAAGGTTCTGGAATGTTCGGAATTCCGGAATGTTCAGAGTTCCGGAATGCACCAAGGTTCCGGAATGTTCGGAATTCCGGAATGTACAAAGGTTCCGGAATGTTCAGAGTTCCGGAATGCACCAAGGTTCCGGAATGTTCGGAATTCTGGAATGTTCAGAGTTCCGGAATGTTCAGAGTTCCGGAATGTTCAGAGTTCCGGAATGCACCAAGGTTCCGGAATGTTCGGAATTCCGGAATGTTCAGAGTTCCGGAATGCACCAAGGTTCCGGAATGTTCGGAATTCCGGAATGTTCAGAGTTCCGGAATGTTCAGAGTTCCGGAATGCACCAAGGTTCCGGAATGTTCGGAATTCCGGAATGTTCAGATTTCCGGAATGCACCAAGGTTCCGGAATGTTCGGAATTCCGGAATGTACCAAGGTTCCGGAATGTTCAGAGTTCCGGAATGCACCAAGGTTCCGGAATGTTCGGAATTCCGGAATGTTCAGAGTTCCGGAATGCACCAAGGTTCCGGAATGCACCAAGGTTCCGGAATGTTTGGAATTCCGGAATGTTCAGAGTTCCGGAATGTTCAGAGTTCCGGAATGCACCAAGGTTCCGGAATGCACCAAGGTTCCGGAATGTTCGGAATTCCGGAATGTTCGGAATTCCGGAATGTTCAGAGTTCCGGAATCCACCAAGGTTCCGGAATGTTCGGAATTCCGGAATGTTCGGAATTCCGGAATGTTCAGAGTTCCGGAATGCACCAAGGTTCCGGAATGTTCGGAATTCCGGAATGTTCGGAAATCCGGAATGTTCAGAGTTCCGGAATGCACCAAGGTTCCGGAATGCACCAAGGTTCCGGAATGCACCAAGGTTCCGGAATGCACCAAGGTTCCGGAATGTTCGGAATTCCGGAATGTTCAGAATTCCGGAATGTTCAGAGTTCCGGAATGCACCAAGGTTCCGGAATGCACCAAGGTTCCGGAATGTTTGGAATTCCGGAATGTTCAGAGTTCCGGAATGCACCAAGGTTCCGGAATGTTTGGAATTCCGGAATGCACCAAGGTTCCGGAATGTTCGGAATTCCGGAATGTTCAGAGATCCGGAATGTTCAGAGTTCCGGAATGCACCAAGGTTCCGGAATGCACCAAGGTTCCGGAATGTTCGGAATTCCGGAATGTTCAGAGTTCCGGAATGTTCAGAGTTCCGGAATGCACCAAGGTTCCGGAATGCACCAAGGTTCCGGAATGTTCGGAATTCCGGAATGTTCAGAGTTCCGGAATGCACCAAGGTTCCGGAATGCACCAAGGTTCCGGAATGTTCGGAATTCCGGAATGTTCAGAGATCCGGAATGTTCAGAGTTCCGGAATGCACCAAGGTTCCGGAATGCACCAAGGTTCCGGAATGTTCGGAATTCCGGAATGTTCAGAGTTCCGGAATGTTCAGAGTTCCGGAATGCACCAAGGTTCCGGAATGCACCAAGGTTCCGGAATGTTCGGAATTCCGGAATGTTCAGCGTTCCGGAATGCACCAAGGTTCCTGAATGCACCAAGGTTCCGGAATGTTCGGAATTCCGGAATGTTCAGAGATCCGGAATGTTCAGAGTTCCGGAATGCACCAAGGTTCCGGAATGCACCAAGGTTCCGGAATGTTCGGAATTCCGGAATGTTCAGAGTTCCGGAATGTTCAGAGTTCCGGAATGCACCAAGGTTCCGGAATGCACCAAGGTTCCGGAATGTTCGGAATTCCGGAATGTTCAGAGTTCCGGAATGTTCAGAGTTCCGGAATGCACCAAGGTTCCGGAATGCACCAAGGTTCCAGAATGTTCGGAATTCCGGAATGTTCAGAGTTCCGGAATGCACCAAGGTTCCGGAATGCACCAAGGTTCCGGAATGTTCGGAATTCCGGAATGTTCGGAATTCCGGAATGTTCAGAGTTCCGGAATGCACCAAGGTTCCGGAATGCACCAAGGTTCCGGAATGTTCGGAATTCCGGAATGTTCAGAGTTCCGGAATGCACCAAGGTTCCGGAATGCACCAAGGTTCCGGAATGTTCGGAATTCCGGAATGTTCAGAGTTCCGGAATGTTCAGAGTTCCGGAATGCCCCAAGGTTCCGGAATGCACCAAGGTTCGGGAATGTTCGGAATTCCGGAATGTTCAGAGTTCCGGAATGCACCAAGGTTCCGGAATGCACCAAGGTTCCGGAATGTTCGGAATTCCGGAATGTTCAGAGTTCCGGAATGTTCAGAGTTCCGGAATGCACCAAGGTTCCGGAATGCACCAAGGTTCCGGAATGTTCGGAATTCCGGAATGTTCAGAGTTCCGGAATGCACCAAGTTTCCGGAATGCACCAAGGTTCCGGAATGTTCGGAATTCCGGAATGTTCAGAGTTCCGGAATGTTCAGAGTTCCGGAATGCACCAAGGTTCCGGAATGTTCGGAATTCCGGAATGTTCAGAGTTCCGGAATGTTCAGAGTTCCGGATTGCAGCAAGGTTCCGGAATGCACCAAGGTTCCGGAATGTTCGGAATTCCGGAATGTTCAGAGTTCCGGAATGCACCAAGGTTCCGGAATGCACCAAGGTTCCGGAATGTTCGGAATTCCGGAATGTTCAGAGATCCGGAATGTTCAGAGTTCCGGAATGTTCAGAGTTCCGGAATGTTCAGAGTTCTGGAATGCACCAAGGTTCCGGAATGTTCGGAATTCCGGAATGTTCGGAATTCCGGAATGTTCAGAGTTCCGGAATGCACCAAGGTTCCGGAATGCACCAAGGTTCCGGAATGTTCGGAATTCCGGAATGTTCAGAGTTCCGGAATGCACCAAGGTTCCGGAATGTTCGGAATTCTATGAAGTTGTACAAAAACGCTTTCTTTCGCCAAGACAGTGCGTTTCTCACTGTTACATGCATTTTGAATGGGGAACTCGACCGAAACAAAGTATAAGTTTTCATTATGTGAATAACTTGGAAATCTTAGCTCAAACAGCTGCAAAACCTGTTTGCCCAGCACGGAGACCTTGAGTTCTATAAGATAAAGCCATAAACATGTGTATCCGAGTCTTCTATCAAAAGTTACAGCTATTTATATGAAGTTGTACAAAAACGTTTTCTTTCGCCAAGACAGTGCGTTTCTCACTGTTACATGCATTTTGAATGGGGAACTCGACCGAAACAAAGTATAGTTTTCATTATGTGAATAACTTGGAAATCTTAGCTCAAACAGCTGCAAAACCTGTTTTCCCAGCACGTAGACCTTGAGTTCTATAAGATAAAGCCATAAACATGTTTGTCTGAGTCTTCTATCAAAAGTTACAGCTATTTATATGAAGTTGTACAAAAACGCTTTCTTTCGCCAAGACAGTGCGTTTCTCACTGTTACATGCATTTGAATGGGGAACTCGACCGAAACAAAGTATAAGTTTTCATTATGTGAATAACTTGGAAATCTTAGCTCAAACAGCTGCAAAACCTGTTTGCCCAGTTCCGGAATGCACCAAGGTTCCGGAATGCACCAAGGTTCCGGAATGTTCGGAATTCCGGAATGTTCAGAGTTCCGGAATGTTCAGAGTTCCGGAATGCACCAAGGTTCCGGAATGCACCAAGGTTCCGGAATGTTCGGAATTCCGGAATGTTCAGAGTTCCGGAATGCACCAAGGTTCCGGAATGCACCAAGGTTCCGGAATGTTCGGAATTCCGGAATGTTCAGAGATCCGGAATGTTCAGAGTTCCGGAATGCACCAAGGTTCCGGAATGCACCAAGGTTCCGGAATGTTCGGAATTCCGGAATGTTCAGAGTTCCGGAATGTTCAGAGTTCCGGAATGCACCAAGGTTCCGGAATGCACCAAGGTTCCGGAATGTTCGGAATTCCGGAATGTTCAGCGTTCCGGAATGCACCAAGGTTCCGGAATGCACCAAGGTTCCGAAATGTTCGGAATTCCGGAATGTTCGGAATTCCGGAATGTTCAGAGTTCCGGAATGCACCAAGGTTCCGGAATGTTCGGAATTCCGGAATGTTCGGAAATCCGGAATGTTCAGAGTTCCGGAATGCACCAAGGTTCCGGAATGCACCAAGGTTCCGGAATGTTCGGAATTCCGGAATGTTCAGAGTTCCGGAATGTTCAGAGTTCCGGAATGCACCAAGGTTCCGGAATGTTTGGAATTCCGGAATGCACCAAGGTTCCGGAATGTTCGGAATTCCGGAATGTTCAGAGATCCGGAATGTTCAGAGTTCCGGAATGCACCAAGGTTCCGGAATGCACCAAGGTTCCGGAATGTTCGGAATTCCGGAATGTTCAGAGTTCCGGAATGCACCAAGGTTCCGGAACGCACCAAGGTTCCGGAATGTTCGGAATTCCGGAATGTTCAGAGCTCCGGAATGCACCAAGGTTCCGGAATGCACCAAGGTTCCGGAATGTTCGGAATTCCGGAATGTTCGGAATTCCGGAATGTTCAGAGTTCCGGAATGCACCAAGGTTCCGGAATGCACCAAGGTTCCGGAATGTTCGGAATTCCGGAATGTTCAGAGTTCCGGAATGCACCAAGGTTCCGGAATGCACCAAGGTTCCGGAATGTTCGGAATTCCGGAATGTTCAGAGTTCCGGAATGTTCAGAGTTCCGGAATGCCCCAAGGTTCCGGAATGCACCAAGGTTCGGGAATGTTCGGAATTCCGGAATGTTCAGAGTTCCGGAATGCACCAAGGTTCCGGAATGCACCAAGGTTCCGGAATGTTCGGAATTCCGGAATGTTCAGAGTTCCGGAATGTTCAGAGTTCCGGAATGCACCAAGGTTCCGGAATGCACCAAGGTTCCGGAATGTTCGGAATTCCGGAATGTTCAGAGTTCCGGAATGCACCAAGTTTCCGGAATGCACCAAGGTTCCGGAATGTTCGGAATTCCGGAATGTTCAGAGTTCCGGAATGTTCAGAGTTCCGGAATGCACCAAGGTTCCGGAATGTTCGGAATTCCGGAATGTTCAGAGTTCCGGAATGTTCAGAGTTCCGGATTGCAGCAAGGTTCCGGAATGCACCAAGGTTCCGGAATGTTCGGAATTCCGGAATGTTCAGAGTTCCGGAATGCACCAAGGTTCCGGAATGCACCAAGGTTCCGGAATGTTCGGAATTCCGGAATGTTCAGAGATCCGGAATGTTCAGAGTTCCGGAATGTTCAGAGTTCCGGAATGTTCAGAGTTCTGGAATGCACCAAGGTTCCGGAATGTTCGGAATTCCGGAATGTTCGGAATTCCGGAATGTTCAGAGTTCCGGAATGCACCAAGGTTCCGGAATGCACCAAGGTTCCGGAATGTTCGGAATTCCGGAATGTTCAGAGTTCCGGAATGCACCAAGGTTCCGGAATGTTCGGAATTCTATGAAGTTGTACAAAAACGCTTTCTTTCGCCAAGACAGTGCGTTTCTCACTGTTACATGCATTTTGAATGGGGAACTCGACCGAAACAAAGTATAAGTTTTCATTATGTGAATAACTTGGAAATCTTAGCTCAAACAGCTGCAAAACCTGTTTGCCCAGCACGGAGACCTTGAGTTCTATAAGATAAAGCCATAAACATGTGTATCCGAGTCTTCTATCAAAAGTTACAGCTATTTATATGAAGTTGTACAAAAACGTTTTCTTTCGCCAAGACAGTGCGTTTCTCACTGTTACATGCATTTTGAATGGGGAACTCGACCGAAACAAAGTATAGTTTTCATTATGTGAATAACTTGGAAATCTTAGCTCAAACAGCTGCAAAACCTGTTTTCCCAGCACGTAGACCTTGAGTTCTATAAGATAAAGCCATAAACATGTTTGTCTGAGTCTTCTATCAAAAGTTACAGCTATTTATATGAAGTTGTACAAAAACGCTTTCTTTCGCCAAGACAGTGCGTTTCTCACTGTTACATGCATTTGAATGGGGAACTCGACCGAAACAAAGTATAAGTTTTCATTATGTGAATAACTTGGAAATCTTAGCTCAAACAGCTGCAAAACCTGTTTGCCCAGCACGGAGACCTTGAGTTCTATAAGATAAAGCCATAAACATTTGTATCCGAGTCTTCTATCAAAAGTTACAGCTATTTATATGAAGTTGTACAAAAACGTTTTCTTTCGCCAAGACAGTGCGTTTCTCACTGTTACATGCATTTTGAATGGGGAACTCGACCGAAACAAAGTATAGGTTTTCATTATGTGAATAACTTGGAAATCTTAGCTCAAACAGCTGCAAAACCTGTTTTCCCAGCACGTAGACCTTGAGTTCTATAAGATAAAGCCATAAACATGTGTATCTGAGTCTTCTATCAAAAGTTACAGCTATTTATATGAAGTTGTACAAAAACGCTTTCTTTCGCCAAGACAGTGCGTTTCTCACTGTTACATGCATTTTGAATGGGGAACTCGACCGAAACAAAGTATAGGTTTTCATTATGTGAATAACTTGGAAATCTTAGCTCAAACAGCTGCAAAACCTGTTTGCCCAGCACGTAGACCTTGAGTTCTATAAGATAAAGCCATAAACATGTTTGTCTGAGTCTTCTATCAAAAGTTACAGCTATTTCTATGAAGTTGTACAAAAACTCTTTCTTTCGCCAAGACAGTGCGTTTCTCACTGTTACATGCATTTTGAATGGGGAACTCGACTGAAACAAAGTATAGTTTTCATTATGTGAATAACTTGGAAATCTTAGCTCAAACAGCTGCAAAACCTGTTTTCCCAGCACGTAGACCTTGAGTTCTATAAGATAAAGCCATAAACATGTTTGTCTGAGTCTTCTATCAAAAGTTACAGCTATTTCTATGAAGTTGTACAAAAACGCTTTCTTTCGCCAAGACAGTGCGTTTCTCACTGTTACATGCATTTGAATGGGGAACTCGACCGAAACAAAGTATAAGTTTTCATTATGTGAATAACTTGGAAATCTTAGCTCAAACAGCTGCAAAACCTGTTTGCCCAGCACGGAGACCTTGAGTTCTATAAGATAAAGCCATAAACATTTGTATCCGAGTCTTCTATCAAAAGTTACAGCTATTTATATGAAGTTGTACAAAAACGTTTTCTTTCGCCAAGACAGTGCGTTTCTCACTGTTACATGCATTTTGAATGGGGAACTCGACCGAAACAAAGTATAGGTTTTCATTATGTGAATAACTTGGAAATCTTAGCTCAAACAGCTGCAAAACCTGTTTGCCCAGCACGGAGACCTTGAGTTCTATAAGATAAAGCCATAAACATTTGTATCCGAGTCTTCTATCAAAAGTTACAGCTATTTATATGAAGTTGTACAAAAACGTTTTCTTTCGCCAAGACAGTGCGTTTCTCACTGTTACATGCATTTTGAATGGGGAACTCGACCGAAACAAAGTATAGGTTTTCATTATGTGAATAACTTGGAAATCTTAGCTCAAACAGCTGCAAAACCTGTTTTCCCAGCACGTAGACCTTGAGTTCTATAAGATAAAGCCATAAACATGTGTATCTGAGTCTTCTATCAAAAGTTACAGCTATTTATATGAAGTTGTACAAAAACGCTTTCTTTCGCCAAGACAGTGCGTTTCTCACTGTTACATGCATTTTGAATGGGGAACTCGACCGAAACAAAGTATAGGTTTTCATTATGTGAATAACTTGGAAATCTTAGCTCAAACAGCTGCAAAACCTGTTTGCCCAGCACGGGAACCTTGAGTTCTATAAGATAAAGCCATAAACATGTGTATCCGAGTCTTCTATCAAAAGTTACAGCTATTTATATGAAGTTGTACAAAAACGCTTTCTTTCGCCAAGACAGTGCGTTTCTCACTGTTACATGCATTTTGAATGGGGAACTCGACCGAAACAAAGTATAAGTTTTCATTATGTGAATAACTTGGAAATCTTAGCTCAAACAGCTGCAAAACCTGTTTTCCCAGCACGGAGACCTTGAGTTCTATAAGATAAAGCCATAAACATGTGTATCCGAGTCTTCTATCAAAAGTTACAGCTATTTATATGAAGTTGTACAAAAACGTTTTCTTTCGCCAAGACAGTGCTTTTCTCACTGTTACATGCATTTTGAATGGGGAACTCGACCGAAACAAAGTATAGTTTTCATTATGTGAATAACTTGGAAATCTTAGCTCAAACAGCTGCAAAACCTGTTTTCCCAGCACGTAGACCTTGAGTTCTATAAGATAAAGCCATAAACATGTTTGTCTGAGTCTTCTATCAAAAGTTACAGCTATTTATATGAAGTTGTACAAAAACGCTTTCTTTCGCCAAGACAGTGCGTTTCTCACTGTTACATGCATTTGAATGGGGAACTCGACCGAAACAAAGTATAAGTTTTCATTATGTGAATAACTTGGAAATCTTAGCTCAAACAGCTGCAAAACCTGTTTGCCCAGCACGGAGACCTTGAGTTCTATAAGATAAAGCCATAAACATTTGTATCCGAGTCTTCTATCAAAAGTTACAGCTATTTATATGAAGTTGTACAAAAACGTTTTCTTTCGCCAAGACAGTGCGTTTCTCACTGTTACATGCATTTTGAATGGGGAACTCGACCGAAACAAAGTATAGGTTTTCATTATGTGAATAACTTGGAAATCTTAGCTCAAACAGCTGCAAAACCTGTTTTCCCAGCACGTAGACCTTGAGTTCTATAAGATAAAGCCATAAACATGTGTATCTGAGTCTTCTATCAAAAGTTACAGCTATTTATATGAAGTTGTACAAAAACGCTTTCTTTCGCCAAGACAGTGCGTTTCTCACTGTTACATGCATTTTGAATGGGGAACTCGACCGAAACAAAGTATAGGTTTTCATTATGTGAATAACTTGGAAATCTTAGCTCAAACAGCTGCAAAACCTGTTTGCCCAGCACGTAGACCTTGAGTTCTATAAGATAAAGCCATAAACATGTTTGTCTGAGTCTTCTATCAAAAGTTACAGCTATTTCTATGAAGTTGTACAAAAACTCTTTCTTTCGCCAAGACAGTGCGTTTCTCACTGTTACATGCATTTTGAATGGGGAACTCGACTGAAACAAAGTATAGTTTTCATTATGTGAATAACTTGGAAATCTTAGCTCAAACAGCTGCAAAACCTGTTTTCCCAGCACGTAGACCTTGAGTTCTATAAGATAAAGCCATAAACATGTTTGTCTGAGTCTTCTATCAAAAGTTACAGCTATTTATATGAAGTTGTACAAAAACGCTTTCTTTCGCCAAGACAGTGCGTTTCTCACTGTTACATGCATTTGAATGGGGAACTCGACCGAAACAAAGTATAAGTTTTCATTATGTGAATAACTTGGAAATCTTAGCTCAAACAGCTGCAAAACCTGTTTGCCCAGCACGGAGACCTTGAGTTCTATAAGATAAAGCCATAAACATTTGTATCCGAGTCTTCTATCAAAAGTTACAGCTATTTATATGAAGTTGTACAAAAACGTTTTCTTTCGCCAAGACAGTGCGTTTCTCACTGTTACATGCATTTTGAATGGGGAACTCGACCGAAACAAAGTATAGGTTTTCATTATGTGAATAACTTGGAAATCTTAGCTCAAACAGCTGCAAAACCTGTTTGCCCAGCACGGAGACCTTGAGTTCTATAAGATAAAGCCATAAACATTTGTATCC
This sequence comes from Maylandia zebra, assembly GCF_041146795.1. Taxonomy (NCBI): domain Eukaryota; kingdom Metazoa; phylum Chordata; class Actinopteri; order Cichliformes; family Cichlidae; genus Maylandia; species Maylandia zebra. The sequence goes on from NW_027490054.1 coordinate 195,409, forward strand.
GAGTCTTCTATCAAAAGTTACAGCTATTTATATGAAGTTGTACAAAAACGTTTTCTTTCGCCAAGACAGTGCGTTTCTCACTGTTACATGCATTTTGAATGGGGAACTCGACCGAAACAAAGTATAGGTTTTCATTATGTGAATAACTTGGAAATCTTAGCTCAAACAGCTGCAAAACCTGTTTTCCCAGCACGTAGACCTTGAGTTCTATAAGATAAAGCCATAAACATGTGTATCTGAGTCTTCTATCAAAAGTTACAGCTATTTATATGAAGTTGTACAAAAACGCTTTCTTTCGCCAAGACAGTGCGTTTCTCACTGTTACATGCATTTTGAATGGGGAACTCGACCGAAACAAAGTATAGGTTTTCATTATGTGAATAACTTGGAAATCTTAGCTCAAACAGCTGCAAAACCTGTTTGCCCAGCACGTAGACCTTGAGTTCTATAAGATAAAGCCATAAACATGTTTGTCTGAGTCTTCTATCAAAAGTTACAGCTATTTCTATGAAGTTGTACAAAAACGCTTTCTTTCGCCAAGACAGTGCGTTTCTCACTGTTACATGCATTTTGAATGGGGAACTCGACCGAAACAAAGTATAGGTTTTCATTATGTGAATAACTTGGAAATCTTAGCTCAAACAGCTGCAAAACCTGTTTTCCCAGCACGTAGACCTTGAGTTCTATAAGATAAAGCCATAAACATGTGTATCCGAGTCTTCTATCAAAAGTTACAGCTATTTATATGAAGTTGTACAAAAACGTTTTCTTTCGCCAAGACAGTGCGTTTCTCACTGTTACATGCATTTTGAATGGGGAACTCGACCGAAACAAAGTATAGGTTTTCATTATGTGAATAACTTGGAAATCTTAGCTCAAACAGCTGCAAAACCTGTTTTCCCAGCACGTAGACCTTGAGTTCTATAAGATAAAGCCATAAACATGTGTATCTGAGTCTTCTATCAAAAGTTACAGCTATTTATATGAAGTTGTACAAAAACGCTTTCTTTCGCCAAGACAGTGCGTTTCTCACTGTTACATGCATTTTGAATGGGGAACTCGACCGAAACAAAGTATAGGTTTTCATTATGTGAATAACTTGGAAATCTTAGCTCAAACAGCTGCAAAACCTGTTTTCCCAGCACGTAGACCTTGAGTTCTATAAGATAAAGCCATAAACATGTGTATCCGAGTCTTCTATCAAAAGTTACAGCTATTTATATGAAGTTGTACAAAAACGCTTTCTTTCGCCAAGACAGTGCGTTTCTCACTGTTACATGCATTTGAATGGGGAACTCGACCGAAACAAAGTATAAGTTTTCATTATGTGAATAACTTGGAAATCTTAGCTCAAACAGCTGCAAAACCTGTTTGCCCAGCACGGAGACCTTGAGTTCTATAAGATAAAGCCATAAACATGTGTATCCGAGTCTTCTATCAAAAGTTACAGCTATTTATATGAAGTTGTACAAAAACGCTTTCTTTCGCCAAGACAGTGCGTTTCTCACTGTTACATGCATTTGAATGGGGAACTCGACCGAAACAAAGTATAGGTTTTCATTATGTGAATAACTTGGAAATCTTAGCTCAAACAGCTGCAAAACCTGTTTGCCCAGCACGGAGACCTTGAGTTCTATAAGATAAAGCCATAAACATGTGTATCCGAGTCTTCTATCAAAAGTTAAAGCTATTTATATGAAGTTGTACAAAAACGTTTTCTTTCGCCAAGACAGTGCGTTTCTCACTGTTACATGCATTTTGAATGGGGAACTCGACCGAAACAAAGTATAGGTTTTCATTATGTGAATAACTTGGAAATCTTAGCTCAAACAGCTGCAAAACCTGTTTTCCCAGCACGTAGACCTTGAGTTCTATAAGATAAAGCCATAAACATGTTTGTCTGAGTCTTCTATCAAAAGTTACAGCTATTTCTATGAAGTTGTACAAAAACGCTTTCTTTCGCCAAGACAGTGCGTTTCTCACTGTTACATGCATTTGAATGGGGAACTCGACCGAAACAAAGTATAGTTTTCATTATGTGAATAACTTGGAAATCTTAGCTCAAACAGCTGCAAAACCTGTTTGCCCAGCACGGAGACCTTGAGTTCTATAAGATAAAGCCATAAACATGTGTATCCGAGTCTTCTATCAAAAGTTACAGCTATTTATATGAAGTTGTACAAAAACGTTTTCTTTCGCCAAGACAGTACGTTTCTCACTGTTACATGCATTTTGAATGGGGAACTCGACCGAAACAAAGTATAGGTTTTCATTATGTGAATAACTTGGAAATCTTAGCTCAAACAGCTGCAAAACCTGTTTTCCCAGCACGTAGACCTTGAGTTCTATAAGATAAAGCCATAAACATGTTTGTCTGAGTCTTCTATCAAAAGTTACAGCTATTTATATGAAGTTGTACAAAAACGCTTTCTTTCGCCAAGACAGTGCGTTTCTCACTGTTACATGCATTTTGAATGGGGAACTCGACCGAAACAAAGTATAGTTTTCATTATGTGAATAACTTGGAAATCTTAGCTCAAACAGCTGCAAAACCTGTTTTCCCAGCACGTAGACCTTGAGTTCTATAAGATAAAGCCATAAACATGTTTGTCTGAGTCTTCTATCAAAAGTTACAGCTATTTATATGAAGTTGTACAAAAACGCTTTCTTTCGCCAAGACAGTGCGTTTCTCACTGTTACATGCATTTGAATGGGGAACTCGACCGAAACAAAGTATAAGTTTTCATTATGTGAATAACTTGGAAATCTTAGCTCAAACAGCTGCAAAACCTGTTTGCCCAGCACGGAGACCTTGAGTTCTATAAGATAAAGCCATAAACATGTGTATCCGAGTCTTCTATCAAAAGTTACAGCTATTTATATGAAGTTGTACAAAAACGTTTTCTTTCGCCAAGACAGTGCGTTTCTCACTGTTACATGCATTTTGAATGGGGAACTCGACCGAAACAAAGTATAGGTTTTCATTATGTGAATAACTTGGAAATCTTAGCTCAAACAGCTGCAAAACCTGTTTTCCCAGCACGTAGACCTTGAGTTCTATAAGATAAAGCCATAAACATGTGTATCCGAGTCTTCTATCAAAAGTTACAGCTATTTATATGAAGTTGTACAAAAACGCTTTCTTTCGCCAAGACAGTGCGTTTCTCACTGTTACATGCATTTGAATGGGGAACTCGACCGAAACAAAGTATAAGTTTTCATTATGTGAATAACTTGGAAATCTTAGCTCAAACAGCTGCAAAACCTGTTTGCCCAGCACGGAGACCTTGAGTTCTATAAGATAAAGCCATAAACATGTGTATCCGAGTCTTCTATCAAAAGTTAAAGCTATTTATATGAAGTTGTACAAAAACGTTTTCTTTCGCCAAGACAGTGCGTTTCTCACTGTTACATGCATTTTGAATGGGGAACTCGACCGAAACAAAGTATAGGTTTTCATTATGTGAATAACTTGGAAATCTTAGCTCAAACAGCTGCAAAACCTGTTTGCCCAGCACGTAGACCTTGAGTTCTATAAGATAAAGCCATAAACATGTTTGTCTGAGTCTTCTATCAAAAGTTACAGCTATTTATATGAAGTTGTACAAAAACGCTTTCTTTCGCCAAGACAGTGCGTTTCTCACTGTTACATGCATTTGAATGGGGAACTCGACCGAAACAAAGTATAAGTTTTCATTATGTGAATAACTTGGAAATCTTAGCTCAAACAGCTGCAAAACCTGTTTGCCCAGCACGGAGACCTTGAGTTCTATAAGATAAAGCCATAAACATGTGTATCCGAGTCTTCTATCAAAAGTTACAGCTATTTATATGAAGTTGTACAAAAACGTTTTCTTTCGCCAAGACAGTGCGTTTCTCACTGTTACATGCATTTTGAATGGGGAACTCGACCGAAACAAAGTATAGTTTTCATTATGTGAATAACTTGGAAATCTTAGCTCAAACAGCTGCAAAACCTGTTTTCCCAGCACGTAGACCTTGAGTTCTATAAGATAAAGCCATAAACATGTGTATCCGAGTCTTCTATCAAAAGTTACAGCTATTTATATGAAGTTGTACAAAAACGCTTTCTTTCGCCAAGACAGTGCGTTTCTCACTGTTACATGCATTTGAATGGGGAACTCGACCGAAACAAAGTATAAGTTTTCATTATGTGAATAACTTGGAAATCTTAGCTCAAACAGCTGCAAAACCTGTTTGCCCAGCACGGAGACCTTGAGTTCTATAAGATAAAGCCATAAACATGTGTATCCGAGTCTTCTATCAAAAGTTACAGCTATTTCTATGAAGTTGTACAAAAACGTTTTCTTTCGCCAAGACAGTGCGTTTCTCACTGTTACATGCATTTTGAATGGGGAACTCGACCGAAACAAAGTATAGGTTTTCATTATGTGAATAACTTGGAAATCTTAGCTCAAACAGCTGCAAAACCTGTTTGCCCAGCACGGAGACCTTGAGTTCTATAAGATAAAGCCATAAACATGTGTATCCGAGTCTTCTATCAAAAGTTACAGCTATTTATATGAAGTTGTACAAAAACGTTTTCTTTCGCCAAGACAGTGCGTTTCTCACTGTTACATGCATTTTGAATGGGGAACTCGACCGAAACAAAGTATAGGTTTTCATTATGTGAATAACTTGGAAATCTTAGCTCAAACAGCTGCAAAACCTGTTTTCCCAGCACGTAGACCTTGAGTTCTATAAGATAAAGCCATAAACATGTGTATCCGAGTCTTCTATCAAAAGTTACAGCTATTTATATGAAGTTGTACAAAAACGCTTTCTTTCGCCAAGACAGTGCGTTTCTCACTGTTACATGCATTTGAATGGGGAACTCGACCGAAACAAAGTATAACGGTGTGTTCTTACCGAACGCGATGGACGCGAATAGAGCGTCAGGTTTACATGTAAAGTCAATGGAAAGGCGCGATGACGCGCGATTGCGGGTCCCGCGAAAATTCGGAAGCAGATTTGCGTCGCGAAAACGCCAAAACGCGTGAAACGCGCGTCAGTGTAGCGCGTCTGGCGCGTTTGACTCGCGAATAAAACTACGCGCGTGAGTTTTTGTGTTGCATTTTGTGCATACGCGCGTTTCGCGTCTACCGCTCGAGTTGGAAAAATCTGAACTCCAGCGTCAAATCGCGCCGCGACAACCAATCAGGAGCCTGGTGACGTGGCTGTTACCTAGGTCAAAGGGGCAGATCCAGCCAAAGCCTTTCATACTTCAATGGAGGGGAAGGCTAATCAATGTGGTAGCAAACAACTCGGAGCTGTACAACACCAGCTGCTTTCAGTACCCAGACAGGAATAAAAAGGACCGAGCTTGGAGGAAGATATGTGAAGAGATCGGGCAACCTGGTAAGTTCATTCATTTCTCTTTTGAAAGTTTTCACTGACCCGGGGAAGCCGCACAAAAGCTAGCAAGCCACCGCTATTTTCCCACTGACGTACAAATACCGTTCTGCTTTTATGCATGTTGTCATTTAGGAATATATTTTATTGTTCATTAATAAACAGCACACAGTGGTCCCGCTGTTCATCCGTCACTGCTTTGCTTTTTCGCTGATTTTTTATTGCACAGTACAGCATTGCATTCTGCAGCCTGATTGACAAATCTCCTCCGTGCCGTGTCTCCTGCGCTTGCCAATATCACGTTTGGTTTTGATAACCATCGCGTCCAATAGAAAAAACAGCACAAAAACACCCATAACTATGAGCCTCATTCGGAAATAGACACCTGCACCGTGAGGGAAAAAGGCGCACGAAAGTGGCGGGCAGATGAAGACAAACCGCGGCATAATAATACTTTTACGTTTTGCAATCTACAAAGGTTTGCACTTTGAGAATCAATTGTGAGAACTGTGACCAGGGGCTAGTTATTCTGAGAACCCCTGCAATAAATGAGGGACCACTGTCTACTCTACGATTATTATATCCAACCTGTTAACATTTAATACTGTATTGATAGAACCAACTGATTCTGCAGCAGAGCATCCCCAGTCCCTGAGCTCCTGCTGCTGCACCCACAGATATGTACAGCAAGCACTGATACCTTTTTAGTCGGTGGGATTCCCTTGTGATCACCTTTACTAAATATCTACAACCAATCTGATTATATCCTGTTATTGTTTTTTTTTTTTCTCAATGTTGAAATTAAAATCTAGTAGCAGCCTTCTCATTTCTTTGTGTTTTGTGCTGTTTTACAGGCCCACAGAGGAGGACGGCTCCGAGGCAGATGAGGGACGGGTCCCAGGACGGTCCATCGGCGGTGGAGCTGGCCATCCTGGAGTCCCTGTAGAGGCCACACCAGTCTCCAATGGAGCATTTCCTCCTCAGCCTTGTTCCTGCTCTGGAGAGCAGCTGGTCCTTTTTATTCCTGTCTCTCTGTAAATTCTTATATTTTATATATTTATGTTTAATGTTTTTCTGTTTGAGACTTTTAATATTATTTCAAATAAATGTTTATAATGACTAATGTCTCAGTTCTACTACACAGCAAATGTTGGCACACAACTTGACACATGTAGAATTTATTTCATATTATACTAATGACAAAATATACTGATACAGTGGGATGCAGAAGTTTGGGCAACCTTGTTAATAGACATTATTTTCCTGTATAAATCGTTGGTTGTTACAATAAAAAATGTCAGTTAAATATATCATACAGGAGACACACACAGTGATATTTGAGAAGTGAAAAGAAGTTTACTGGATTTACAGAAAGTGTGCAATAATTGTTTAAACAAAATCAAGCAGGTGCATCAGTTTGGGCACCACAAAAAATAAATGAAATAAATATTTAGTGTATATCAATGTGTGTGTCTCCTATATGATATATGGGGTGCCTTTGTCTGGACGTGCTTCCCATCCAGAGCTGCACAGCACAGAGGGAAGTTCCAGCGCTCCTGGAATCCCTCTGTGATGGAGCGCCAGTCTCCAGGTGAAGGCACAGCCATGAAGTCGTCCACTAGACAGTCCCAGATGGACGTCGCTGCCTGGGGGGTGATCTGGCTCACCATGGACACACCGACTCTGTAACTGAACGCTTGGTGCTGAAGCAGTCCCCGGTGACAAGGAACCTGGACAAAATTGTTCAAAATCAGTATTATGTGTACTGCAGTTACAAAATACATTATTCAAATTCCAAAATACTTTTGTGATGTCAGATATAAATCACAAAACTTAAATCTTACATAAAACATTTTGTAATTATAAGGATAATTACAAAATGTATATTAGATAATATCTAAAACAGTTGTGTTTTGTTTTAACTTTAACATATCATAATTTGATTGGTAGCAACTTTCACAACTACAGTGAGCCAATCACTCATAATTCCTAAACATGTCAATCAGGTAGGAATGAAGTGAGACATTAATAGAAATAAAGAGTTGTGTGTTGACATGTAGCCCTTTCCTTGCTTAAATCATTAATATTTTTGAAAAATTAATCTGTGATAAGACAGCTTATCAAGATAGAACCATGTAACTAGAGATGAACCAAACTGTTCACAGTTTTATCTAACTCTGTTTTAATAAAGGCTGTGACCCCTGCTATAGAGTCTGACAGCTGCAGGGATTATATACAAATATTCAACTATCCCAGAATTAAACCAGGTCTAAATAAAAAGGAGTGAGTATCACTACAAAGGTTAACTCAGTGGTGCTAATGCTACAGTTTGATATCAGCAAACACCGAGCGCATACATTGATGTGACACCACAGCCATGTTATCATGCAAACACTGATAACAGCATAAATCGAATTAAATCGGGACTTGATGAGAGCTTCTGAATATCACTAGAAATATTATAAAGAGTCGTCTCTGTACCACAGTTTGCTTTCAGTAAACACCGACAGCATTCACTGTTAGCATAGCACATCCATGTTAGCAGTGTATAACTGGATGGATTAGCATATTAGCACAGATATCAATAAAGGAGTACCGTATTAAATAGTTTTACTAACCTCAGGCAGACGGACAGGCGCTCTGCAGGTGGGATTGAGTGCCTGTAGTTGGTGTCTAGGCGGGCGATGCTGGGACCGACGAGGGAAAGCAGGTCCTCAAACTGGCCGAGTGAATGACGGTGATAGCGCTGGAATCCGCCGTCATCCAGGCGCAGCTCCTGGAGCAAGTGGTGAAACTCACCAAACTGCTCATGCCTCTGGAGGACCTGATGGACCCAGGTACGGCGAGGACGTCTTTTACGCTGCTGCTCTGCTCTCCACAGTACATAGAGAAGGGAGACTCTCTCTTCAAGCGCTAGCTCGATAGCTGCCATCTTGCAAAGATACCGGTCTGGCACAACTCCCTCCCACATTCCTCCCACATTTCCGGTTCACGCGCGTCAAAATATCATATTTTGACGCGCGATGGATTTTTCTTGGACACGCGTTGAGACGCGAATGTACACGCGTCAAATTAGGGGCGTTTGGGGCGTTTTATTCGCGTCCATCGCGTTCGGTGTGAACACACCGTAAGTTTTCATTATGTGAATAACTTGGAAATCTTAGCTCAAACAGCTGCAAAACCTGTTTGCCCAGCACGGAGACCTTGAGTTCTATAAGATAAAGCCATAAACATGTGTATCCGAGTCTTCTATCAAAAGTTACAGCTATTTATATGAAGTTGTACAAAAACGTTTTCTTTCGCCAAGACAGTGCGTTTCTCACTGTTACATGCATTTTGAATGGGGAACTCGACCGAAACAAAGTATAGGTTTTCATTATGTGAATAACTTGGAAATCTTAGCTCAAACAGCTGCAAAACCTGTTTTCCCAGCACGTAGACCTTGAGTTCTATAAGATAAAGCCATAAACATGTTTGTCTGAGTCTTCTATCAAAAGTTACAGCTATTTATATGAAGTTGTACAAAAACGCTTTCTTTCGCCAAGACAGTGCGTTTCTCACTGTTACATGCATTTGAATGGGGAACTCGACCGAAACAAAGTATAGGTTTTCATTATGTGAATAACTTGGAAATCTTAGCTCAAACAGCTGCAAAACCTGTTTGCCCAGCACGTAGACCTTGAGTTCTATAAGATAAAGCCATAAACATGTTTGTCTGAGTCTTCTATCAAAAGTTACAGCTATTTCTATGAAGTTGTACAAAAACGCTTTCTTTCGCCAAGACAGTGCGTTTCTCACTGTTACATGCATTTTGAATGGGGAACTCGACCGAAACAAAGTATAGTTTTCATTATGTGAATAACTTGGAAATCTTAGCTCAAACAGCTGCAAAACCTGTTTGCCCAGCACGGAGACCTTGAGTTCTATAAGATAAAGCCATAAACATGTGTATCCGAGTCTTCTATCAAAAGTTACAGCTATTTATATGAAGTTGTACAAAAACGTTTTCTTTCGCCAAGACAGTGCGTTTCTCACTGTTACATGCATTTTGAATGGGGAACTCGACCGAAACAAAGTATAGGTTTTCATTATGTGAATAACTTGGAAATCTTTGCTCAAACAGCTGCAAAACCTGTTTTCCCAGCACGTAGACCTTGAGTTCTATAAGATAAAGCCATAAACATGTGTATCCGAGTCTTCTATCAAAAGTTACAGCTATTTATATGAAGTTGTACAAAAACGCTTTCTTTCGCCAAGACAGTGCGTTTCTCACTGTTACATGCATTTGAATGGGGAACTCGACCGAAACAAAGTATAGGTTTTCATTATGTGAATAACTTGGAAATCTTAGCTCAAACAGCTGCAAAACCTGTTTTCCCAGCACGTAGACCTTGAGTTCTATAAGATAAAGCCATAAACATGTGTATCCGAGTCTTCTATCAAAAGTTACAGCTATTTATATGAAGTTGTACAAAAACGCTTTCTTTCGCCAAGACAGTGCGTTTCTCACTGTTACATGCATTTGAATGGGGAACTCGACCGAAACAAAGTATAGGTTTTCATTATGTGAATAACTTGGAAATCTTAGCTCAAACAGCTGCAAAACCTGTTTTCCCAGCACGGAGACCTTGAGTTCTATAAGATAAAGCCATAAACATGTGTATCCGAGTCTTCTATCAAAAGTTACAGCTATTTATATGAAGTTGTACAAAAACGCTTTCTTTCGCCAAGACAGTGCGTTTCTCACTGTTACATGCATTTTGAATGGGGAACTCGACCGAAACAAAGTATAGGTTTTCATTATGTGAATAACTTGGAAATCTTAGCTCAAACAGCTGCAAAACCTGTTTTCCCAGCACGTAGACCTTGAGTTCTATAAGATAAAGCCATAAACATGTTTGTCTGAGTCTTCTATCAAAAGTTACAGCTATTTATATGAAGTTGTACAAAAACGCTTTCTTTCGCCAAGACAGTGCGTTTCTCACTGTTACATGCATTTTGAATGGGGAACTCGACCGAAACAAAGTATAGTTTTCATTATGTGAATAACTTGGAAATCTTAGCTCAAACAGCTGCAAAACCTGTTTTCCCAACACGTAGGCCTTGAGTTCTATAAGATAAAGCCATAAACATGTTTGTCTGAGTCTTCTATCAAAAGTTACAGCTATTTATATGAAGTTGTACAAAAACGCTTTCTTTCGCCAAGACAGTGCGTTTCTCACTGTTACATGCATTTTGAATGGGGAACTCGACCGAAACAAAGTATAGGTTTTCATTATGTGAATAACTTGGAAATCTTAGCTCAAACAGCTGCAAAACCTGTTTTCCCAGCACGTAGACCTTGAGTTCTATAAGATAAAGCCATAAACATGTTTGTCTGAGTCTTCTATCAAAAGTTACAGCTATTTATATGAAGTTGTACAAAAACGCTTTCTTTCGCCAAGACAGTGCGTTTCTCACTGTTACATGCATTTGAATGGGGAACTCGACCGAAACAAAGTATAAGTTTTCATTATGTGAATAACTTGGAAATCTTAGCTCAAACAGCTGCAAAACCTGTTTTCCCAGCACGTAGACCTTGAGTTCTATAAGATAAAGCCATAAACATGTGTATCCGAGTCTTCTATCAAAAGTTACAGCTATTTATATGAAGTTGTACAAAAACGCTTTCTTTCGCCAAGACAGTGCGTTTCTCACTGTTACATGCATTTGAATGGGGAACTCGACCGAAACAAAGTATAAGTTTTCATTATGTGAATAACTTGGAAATCTTAGCTCAAACAGCTGCAAAACCTGTTTGCCCAGCACGGAGACCTTGAGTTCTATAAGATAAAGCCATAAACATGTGTATCCGAGTCTTCTATCAAAAGTTACAGCTATTTCTATGAAGTTGTACAAAAACGTTTTCTTTCGCCAAGACAGTGCGTTTCTCACTGTTACATGCATTTTGAATGGGGAACTCGACCGAAACAAAGTATAGGTTTTCATTATGTGAATAACTTGGAAATCTTAGCTCAAACAGCTGCAAAACCTGTTTTCCCAGCACGTAGACCTTGAGTTCTATAAGATAAAGCCATAAACATGTGTATCCGAGTCTTCTATCAAAAGTTACAGCTATTTATATGAAGTTGTACAAAAACGCTTTCTTTCGCCAAGACAGTGCGTTTCTCACTGTTACATGCATTTGAATGGGGAACTCGACCGAAACAAAGTATAAGTTTTCATTATGTGAATAACTTGGAAATCTTAGCTCAAACAGCTGCAAAACCTGTTTGCCCAGCACGGAGACCTTGAGTTCTATAAGATAAAGCCATAAACATGTGTATCCGAGTCTTCTATCAAAAGTTACAGCTATTTCTATGAAGTTGTACAAAAACGTTTTCTTTCGCCAAGACAGTGCGTTTCTCACTGTTACATGCATTTTGAATGGGGAACTCGACCGAAACAAAGTATAGGTTTTCATTATGTGAATAACTTGGAAATCTTAGCTCAAACAGCTGCAAAACCTGTTTGCCCAGCACGGAGACCTTGAGTTCTATAAGATAAAGCCATAAACATGTGTATCCGAGTCTTCTATCAAAAGTTACAGCTATTTATATGAAGTTGTACAAAAACGTTTTCTTTCGCCAAGACAGTGCGTTTCTCACTGTTACATGCATTTTGAATGGGGAACTCGACCGAAACAAAGTATAGGTTTTCATTATGTGAATAACTTGGAAATCTTAGCTCAAACAGCTGCAAAACCTGTTTTCCCAGCACGTAGACCTTGAGTTCTATAAGATAAAGCCATAAACATGTGTATCCGAGTCTTCTATCAAAAGTTACAGCTATTTATATGAAGTTGTACAAAAACGCTTTCTTTCGCCAAGACAGTGCGTTTCTCACTGTTACATGCATTTGAATGGGGAACTCGACCGAAACAAAGTATAACGGTGTGTTCTTACCGAACGCGATGGACGCGAATAGAGCGTCAGGTTTACATGTAAAGTCAATGGAAAGGCGCGATGACGCGCGATTGCGGGTCCCGCGAAAATTCGGAAGCAGATTTGCGTCGCGAAAACGCCAAAACGCGTGAAACGCGCGTCAGTGTAGCGCGTCTGGCGCGTTTGACTCGCGAATAAAACTACGCGCGTGAGTTTTTGTGTTGCATTTTGTGCATACGCACGTTTCGCGTCTACCGCTCGAGTTGGAAAAATCTGAACTCCAGCGTCAAATCGCGCCGCGACAACCAATCAGGAGCCTGGTGACGTGGCTGTTACCTAGGTCAAAGGGGCAGATCCAGCCAAAGCCTTTCATACTTCAATGGAGGGGAAGGCTAATCAATGCGGTAGCAAACAACTCGGAGCTGTACAACACCAGCTGCTTTCAGTACCCAGACAGGAATAAAAAGGACCGAGCTTGGAGGAAGATATGTGAAGAGATCGGGCAACCTGGTAAGTTCATTCATTTCTCTTTTGAAAGTTTTCACTGACCCGGGGAAGCCGCACAAAAGCTAGCAAGCCACCGCTATTTTCCCACTGACGTACAAATACCGTTCTGCTTTTATGCATGTTGTCATTTAGGAATATATTTTATTGTTCATTAATAAACAGCACACAGTGGTCCCGCTGTTCATCCGTCACTGCTTTGCTTTTTCGCTGATTTTTTATTGCACAGTACAGCATTGCATTCTGCAGCCTGATTGACAAATCTCCTCCGTGCCGTGTCTCCTGCGCTTGCCAATATCACGTTTGGTTTTGATAACCATCGCGTCCAATAGAAAAAACAGCACAAAAACACCCATAACTATGAGCCTCATTCGGAAATAGACACCTGCACCGTGAGGGAAAAAGGCGCACGAAAGTGGCGGGCAGATGAAGACAAACCGCGGCATAATAATACTTTTACGTTTTGCAATCTACAAAGGTTTGCACTTTGAGAATCAATTGTGAGAACTGTGACCAGGGGCTAGTTATTCTGAGAACCCCTGCAATAAATGAGGGACCACTGTCTACTCTACGATTATTATATCCAACCTGTTAACATTTAATACTGTATTGATAGAACCAACTGATTCTGCAGCAGAGCATCCCCAGTCCCTGAGCTCCTGCTGCTGCACCCACAGATATGTACAGCAAGCACTGATACCTTTTTAGTCGGTGGGATTCCCTTGTGATCACCTTTACTAAATATCTACAACCAATCTGATTATATCCTGTTATTGTTTTTTTTTTTTCTCAATGTTGAAATTAAAATCTAGTAGCAGCCTTCTCATTTCTTTGTGTTTTGTGCTGTTTTACAGGCCCACAGAGGAGGACGGCTCCGAGGCAGATGAGGGACGGGTCCCAGGACGGTCCATCGGCGGTGGAGCTGGCCATCCTGGAGTCCCTGTAGAGGCCACACCAGTCTCCAATGGAGCATTTCCTCCTCAGCCTTGTTCCTGCTCTGGAGAGCAGCTGGTCCTTTTTATTCCTGTCTCTCTGTAAATTCTTATATTTTATATATTTATGTTTAATGTTTTTCTGTTTGAGACTTTTAATATTATTTCAAATAAATGTTTATAATGACTAATGTCTCAGTTCTACTACACAGCAAATGTTGGCACACAACTTGACACATGTAGAATTTATTTCATATTATACTAATGACAAAATATACTGATACAGTGGGATGCAGAAGTTTGGGCAACCTTGTTAATAGACATTATTTTCCTGTATAAATCGTTGGTTGTTACAATAAAAAATGTCAGTTAAATATATCATACAGGAGACACACACAGTGATATTTGAGAAGTGAAAAGAAGTTTACTGGATTTACAGAAAGTGTGCAATAATTGTTTAAACAAAATCAAGCAGGTGCATCAGTTTGGGCACCACAAAAAATAAATGAAATAAATATTTAGTGTATATCAATGTGTGTGTCTCCTATATGATATATGGGGTGCCTTTGTCTGGACGTGCTTCCCATCCAGAGCTGCACAGCACAGAGGGAAGTTCCAGCGCTCCTGGAATCCCTCTGTGATGGAGCGCCAGTCTCCAGGTGAAGGCACAGCCATGAAGTCGTCCACTAGACAGTCCCAGATGGACGTCGCTGCCTGGGGGGTGATCTGGCTCACCATGGACACACCGACTCTGTAACTGAACGCTTGGTGCTGAAGCAGTCCCCGGTGACAAGGAACCTGGACAAAATTGTTCAAAATCAGTATTATGTGTACTGCAGTTACAAAATACATTATTCAAATTCCAAAATACTTTTGTGATGTCAGATATAAATCACAAAACTTAAATCTTACATAAAACATTTTGTAATTATAAGGATAATTACAAAATGTATATTAGATAATATCTAAAACAGTTGTGTTTTGTTTTAACTTTAACATATCATAATTTGATTGGTAGCAACTTTCACAACTACAGTGAGCCAATCACTCATAATTCCTAAACATGTCAATCAGGTAGGAATGAAGTGAGACATTAATAGAAATAAAGAGTTGTGTGTTGACATGTAGCCCTTTCCTTGCTTAAATCATTAATATTTTTGAAAAATTAATCTGTGATAAGACAGCTTATCAAGATAGAACCATGTAACTAGAGATGAACCAAACTGTTCACAGTTTTATCTAACTCTGTTTTAATAAAGGCTGTGACCCCTGCTATAGAGTCTGACAGCTGCAGGGATTATATACAAATATTCAACTATCCCAGAATTAAACCAGGTCTAAATAAAAAGGAGTGAGTATCACTACAAAGGTTAACTCAGTGGTGCTAATGCTACAGTTTGATATCAGCAAACACCGAGCGCATACATTGATGTGACACCACAGCCATGTTATCATGCAAACACTGATAACAGCATAAATCGAATTAAATCGGGACTTGATGAGAGCTTCTGAATATCACTAGAAATATTATAAAGAGTCGTCTCTGTACCACAGTTTGCTTTCAGTAAACACCGACAGCATTCACTGTTAGCATAGCACATCCATGTTAGCAGTGTATAACTGGATGGATTAGCATATTAGCACAGATATCAATAAAGGAGTACCGTATTAAATAGTTTTACTAACCTCAGGCAGACGGACAGGCGCTCTGCAGGTGGGATTGAGTGCCTGTAGTTGGTGTCTAGGCGGGCGATGCTGGGACCGACGAGGGAAAGCAGGTCCTCAAACTGGCCGAGTGAATGACGGTGATAGCGCTGGAATCCGCCGTCATCCAGGCGCAGCTCCTGGAGCAAGTGGTGAAACTCACCAAACTGCTCATGCCTCTGGAGGACCTGATGGACCCAGGTACGGCGAGGACGTCTTTTACGCTGCTGCTCTGCTCTCCACAGTACATAGAGAAGGGAGACTCTCTCTTCAAGCGCTAGCTCGATAGCTGCAATCTTGCAAAGATACCGGTCTGGCACAACTCCCTCCCACATTCCTCCCACATTTCCGGTTCACGCGCGTCAAAATATCATATTTTGACGCGCGATGGATTTTTCTTGGACACGCGTTGAGACGCGAATGTACACGCGTCAAATTAGGGGCGTTTGGGGCGTTTTATTCGCGTCCATCGCGTTCGGTGTGAACACACCGTAAGTTTTCATTATGTGAATAACTTGGAAATCTTAGCTCAAACAGCTGCAAAACCTGTTTGCCCAGCACGGAGACCTTGAGTTCTATAAGATAAAGCCATAAACATGTGTATCCGAGTCTTCTATCAAAAGTTACAGCTATTTATATGAAGTTGTACAAAAACGTTTTCTTTCGCCAAGACAGTGCGTTTCTCACTGTTACATGCATTTTGAATGGGGAACTCGACCGAAACAAAGTATAGGTTTTCATTATGTGAATAACTTGGAAATCTTAGCTCAAACAGCTGCAAAACCTGTTTTCCCAGCACGTAGACCTTGAGTTCTATAAGATAAAGCCATAAACATGTTTGTCTGAGTCTTCTATCAAAAGTTACAGCTATTTATATGAAGTTGTACAAAAACGCTTTCTTTCGCCAAGACAGTGCGTTTCTCACTGTTACATGCATTTGAATGGGGAACTCGACCGAAACAAAGTATAGGTTTTCATTATGTGAATAACTTGGAAATCTTAGCTCAAACAGCTGCAAAACCTGTTTGCCCAGCACGTAGACCTTGAGTTCTATAAGATAAAGCCATAAACATGTTTGTCTGAGTCTTCTATCAAAAGTTACAGCTATTTCTATGAAGTTGTACAAAAACGCTTTCTTTCGCCAAGACAGTGCGTTTCTCACTGTTACATGCATTTTGAATGGGGAACTCGACCGAAACAAAGTATAGTTTTCATTATGTGAATAACTTGGAAATCTTAGCTCAAACAGCTGCAAAACCTGTTTGCCCAGCACGGAGACCTTGAGTTCTATAAGATAAAGCCATAAACATGTGTATCCGAGTCTTCTATCAAAAGTTACAGCTATTTATATGAAGTTGTACAAAAACGTTTTCTTTCGCCAAGACAGTGCGTTTCTCACTGTTACATGCATTTTGAATGGGGAACTCGACCGAAACAAAGTATAGGTTTTCATTATGTGAATAACTTGGAAATCTTTGCTCAAACAGCTGCAAAACCTGTTTTCCCAGCACGTAGACCTTGAGTTCTATAAGATAAAGCCATAAACATGTGTATCCGAGTCTTCTATCAAAAGTTACAGCTATTTATATGAAGTTGTACAAAAACGCTTTCTTTCGCCAAGACAGTGCGTTTCTCACTGTTACATGCATTTGAATGGGGAACTCCACCGAAACAAAGTATAGGTTTTCATTATGTGAATAACTTGGAAATCTTAGCTCAAACAGCTGCAAAACCTGTTTTCCCAGCACGTAGACCTTGAGTTCTATAAGATAAAGCCATAAACATGTGTATCCGAGTCTTCTATCAAAAGTTACAGCTATTTATATGAAGTTGTACAAAAACGCTTTCTTTCGCCAAGACAGTGCGTTTCTCACTGTTACATGCATTTTGAATGGGGAACTCGACCGAAACAAAGTATAGGTTTTCATTATGTGAATAACTTGGAAATCTTAGCTCAAACAGCTGCAAAACCTGTTTTCCCAGCACGTAGACCTTGAGTTCTATAAGATAAAGCCATAAACATGTTTGTCTGAGTCTTCTATCAAAAGTTACAGCTATTTATATGAAGTTGTACAAAAACGCTTTCTTTCGCCAAGACAGTGCGTTTCTCACTGTTACATGCATTTTGAATGGGGAACTCGACCGAAACAAAGTATAGTTTTCATTATGTGAATAACTTGGAAATCTTAGCTCAAACAGCTGCAAAACCTGTTTTCCCAACACGTAGGCCTTGAGTTCTATAAGATAAAGCCATAAACATGTTTGTCTGAGTCTTCTATCAAAAGTTACAGCTATTTATATGAAGTTGTACAAAAACGCTTTCTTTCGCCAAGACAGTGCGTTTCTCACTGTTACATGCATTTTGAATGGGGAACTCGACCGAAACAAAGTATAGGTTTTCATTATGTGAATAACTTGGAAATCTTAGCTCAAACAGCTGCAAAACCTGTTTGCCCAGCACGTAGACCTTGAGTTCTATAAGATAAAGCCATAAACATGTTTGTCTGAGTCTTCTATCAAAAGTTACAGCTATTTATATGAAGTTGTACAAAAACGCTTTCTTTCGCCAAGACAGTGCGTTTCTCACTGTTACATGCATTTGAATGGGGAACTCGACCGAAACAAAGTATAGGTTTTCATTATGTGAATAACTTGGAAATCTTAGCTCAAACAGCTGCAAAACCTGTTTGCCCAGCACGTAGACCTTGAGTTCTATAAGATAAAGCCATAAACATGTTTGTCTGAGTCTTCTATCAAAAGTTACAGCTATTTATATGAAGTTGTACAAAAACGCTTTCTTTCGCCAAGACAGTGCGTTTCTCACTGTTACATGCATATGAATGGGGAACTCGACCGAAACAAAGTATAGTTTTCATTATGTGAATAACTTGGAAATCTTAGCTCAAACAGCTGCAAAACCTGTTTGCCCAGCACGTAGACCTTGAGTTCTATAAGATAAAGCCATAAACATGTTTGTCTGAGTCTTCTATCAAAAGTTACAGCTATTTATATGAAGTTGTACAAAAACGCTTTCTTTCGCCAAGACAGTGCGTTTCTCACTGTTACATGCATTTGAATGGGGAACTCGACCGAAACAAAGTATAGTTTTCATTATGTGAATAACTTGGAAATCTTAGCTCAAACAGCTGCAAAACCTGTTTTCCCAACACGTAGGCCTTGAGTTCTATAAGATAAAGCCATAAACATGTGTATCCGAGTCTTCTATCAAAAGTTACAGCTATTTCTATGAAGTTGTACAAAAACGCTTTCTTTCGCCAAGACAGTGCGTTTCTCACTGTTACATGCATTTTGAATGGGGAACTCGACCGAAACAAAGTATTGGTTTTCATTATGTGAATAACTTGGAAATCTTAGCTCAAACAGCTGCAAAACCTGTTTTCCCAGCACGTAGACCTTGAGTTCTATAAGATAAAGCCATAAACATGTTTGTCTGAGTCTTCTATCAAAAGTTACAGCTATTTCTATGAAGTTGTACAAAAACGCTTTCTTTCGCCAAGACAGTGCGTTTCTCACTGTTACATGCATTTTGAATGGGGAACTCGACCGAAACAAAGTATAGTTTTCATTATGTGAATAACTTGGAAATCTTAGCTCAAACAGCTGCAAAACCTGTTTTCCCAACACGTAGGCCTTGAGTTCTATAAGATAAAGCCATAAACATGTGTATCCGAGTCTTCTATCAAAAGTTACAGCTATTTCTATGAAGTTGTACAAAAACGCTTTCTTTCGCCAAGACAGTGCGTTTCTCACTGTTACATGCATTTTGAATGGGGAACTCGACCGAAACAAAGTATAGTTTTCATTATGTGAATAACTTGGAAATCTTAGCTCAAACAGCTGCAAAACCTGTTTTCCCAGCACGTAGACCTTGAGTTCTATAAGATAAAGCCATAAACATGTTTGTCTGAGTCTTCTATCAAAAGTTACAGCTATTTCTATGAAGTTGTACAAAAACGCTTTCTTTCGCCAAGACAGTGCGTTTCTCACTGTTACATGCATTTGAATGGGGAACTCGACCGAAACAAAGTATAAGTTTTCATTATGTGAATAACTTGGAAATCTTAGCTCAAACAGCTGCAAAACCTGTTTGCCCAGCACGGAGACCTTGAGTTCTATAAGATAAAGCCATAAACATGTGTATCCGAGTCTTCTATCAAAAGTTACAGCTATTTATATGAAGTTGTACAAAAACGCTTTCTTTCGCCAAGACAGTGCGTTGCTCACTGTTACATGCATTTGAATGGGGAACTCGACCGAAACAAAGTATAAGTTTTCATTATGTGAATAACTTGGAAATCTTAGCTCAAACAGCTGCAAAACCTGTTTGCCCAGCACGGAGACCTTGAGTTCTATAAGATAAAGCCATAAACATGTGTATCCGAGTCTTCTATCAAAAGTTACAGCTATTTATATGAAGTTGTACAAAAACGTTTTCTTTCGCCAAGACAGTGCGTTTCTCACTGTTACATGCATTTTGAATGGGGAACTCGACCGAAACAAAGTATAGGTTTTCATTATGTGAATAACTTGGAAATCTTAGCTCAAACAGCTGCAAAACCTGTTTTCCCAGCACGTAGACCTTGAGTTCTATAAGATAAAGCCATAAACTGTCATGGTCCTGGGCCATGTGGGCCCAGTATTCTTAGTTTTCATGCATTTTTGTATTTTGTTCCTTATTTAGGCCATGTTTTCTGAGTTGCCCTGTTGTGTTGTTCCCTAAGTGTCCCCCTGTGTGCCCTCTATGTATTGATGAGCCCTCGTCTCCCCTTGTGGTTGTTTCATGTTTCCCCAGCCCGTTATGTCGGTGTTTTCCCCGTGCTCTCTCTCCTCCTGTCGGAACCTCTGCCTCTACATGTCATGTTCAGTTCACCCCGCCCTGTCTCGTTATGGTTATCTGTGTCACCTGTGTTCCCCGTGTGTTCCCACTTTCCTCGTTAACCCTCTGTGTATTTCTGTCTGCGTCTTCCTCTGTTCGGCGTCGCGTTCTCCCTCATGTTGTGTGGATCTCCCTGTGTCTCTCCGCGTATGTTAGTTTACTTTTCCCAGTTTAGTTTTGTATTTCCTATGTTCTGCCATTCCAGCATTAAAGCTGTGATTTTGAGTTCATCCCCGTGTCTGTGAGTTTTGCTATTGGGTCCTTCTCCTGCCTGCCACACAACGTATCATGACAGAAGAACGCGACCACAACATGGACCCAGCAGTTCACAACCCCTCCGCGGACCGACAGTACGACGCGACCATGCCGGACCCAGCGACACAAAGACTGGAGATTGTCCGGACAGTGGAGTCGCTATGCGACAAGTGGCTGCACTGTTCCAGTGAGGAGGAACGGGAGGAGTTCGCCCGCCAGGTAGGGGTGTGCGTGTCTGTGTTCCCCTGGTTATGGGAGACGCTGCACCCCCTCGTCAGCGACCTTCTCGTCTCCGCTCTCCGACTCCGTCCGCAGCAGCAGCGGCCCGGTGGGCGTGCACCTTCACCAGAGCCGTGCCATCGCGCCGTTGCCCCGCCGCCTCATGAGCCAGTGGCGGTCAGAGTCGGAACGGTGAGGCTCACCACGGACACACCATTGGCTCACACTTCATCAGCTTCCGCATCTTCGCCACCGCCTGCCTGCACGGAGATGCCCGAGGCTGTTGACTTCGGTGAGGAGGAGCGGCAGCAGGTGTTGCGGGCTTATCGGGAGGACGAGCTCCGGTGGAAGCCCTGGCTCATCTCGGAGCAGGACCTCTCACCTGCTGCACAGCCTACCAGCCGCTCGCCGTCTCCAATCCACTTAGACTTTACTTCGCCTGCCTCATTTCTGGCAAGGATGTGGGCGGACGACCGGGAGATCACCGCTACATCACCCCCTGCATTTGTGCCATCAGCGCCCATCGCGCCAGCTACCAGAAGGGGGCGGCGCCGGCGCCGCCGTGGCACCGCATTAACTCCGGAAATCATGGAGCCCGGTCTCTGTGAGCAGCAGCAAGCAGCTTGCACCCACGTAGAGGAGGAGCTCCGGAGAAAGCCGTGGCCTACCCCCGATTGTCAGCACATCTTTCGGGGAACACGCCTGGCTCTCGGGGGCCCTCGGAGCCGCCAGGGTCTGCAGCCACCCTCAGTTCAGTTAGCTCCCTCGCAGCCACCCTCAGTTCAGTCAGCTCCCTCGCAGCCACCCTCAGTTCAGTCAGCTCCCTCGCAGCCACCCTCAGTTCAGTCAGCTCCCTCGCAGCCACCCTCAGTTCAGTCAGCTCCCTCGCAGCCACCCTCAGTTCAGTCAGCTACCCTCCTGGAAGCCCCCGCTGCCTGGTATTCTCAGCATCGACATCTTTTCCCGTCAAGGTTTATCGCTAAATCATTCGATCCTCCCTTAAGAGAGAGACTGCGTCCTCGCTGCCTTCACCCCAGTACACCAGTGTCACCTGGGTCTCCAGTAGCTCAGCTCCCAGTGTCACCTACCCCACAGCCACTTTTAGCTCAGTTTCCAGAGCCACCTGTTTCAGTTCAGGCCCCAGTAGCTCCAGTGCCGCCTGTAGCGCAGGCCCCAGTAGCTCCAGTGCCGCCTGTAGCGCAGGCCCCAGTAGCTCCAGTGCCGCCTGTAGCGCAGGCCCCGATAGCAGTACGGTCCGCTGGTCAGCCTAACATTCAGCCAGGGGTCTCTAATCTCTCTGGCTCTGCATCAGCTCCTGCTGGGAGCTCGGATGAGCTCATCCAAGACTCCGCGGCTCCCACGCCGCCTTCTACCTCGTCAGCTGGAGGGTCCGAGGGGCCCGTTCAGCCTCCTGTCTCCGCTGGAGGGTCCGAGGGGCCCGTTCAGCCTCCTGTCTCCGCTGGAGGGTCCGAGGGGCCCGTTCAGCAACCTTCCTCGTCAGCTGGGGGTTCGGGAGAACCGCACCAGCCTCATGCCACGTCAGCTGGAGGGTCCGAGGGGCCCGTTCAGCCTCCTGTCTCCGCTGGAGGGTCCGAGGGGCCCGTTCAGCCTCCTGTCTCCGCTGGAGGGTCCGAGGGGCCCGTTCAGCAACCTTCCTCGTCAGCTGGGGGTTCGGGAGAACCGCACCAGCCTCATGCCACGTCAGCTGGAGGGTCCGAGGAGCCCGTCCAGCACCATGCCACACCAGCTGGAGGGCCCGAGGAGCCCATCCAGCCACCTTCTGCTACGCCTGGTCCAGCCTGTGCTTCGTCAGCTGCAGCCTCAGAGCCTTCGTCCGCTGCAGCCTCAGAGCCTTCGTCCGCTGCAGCCTCAGAGCCTTCATCCGCTGCAGCCTCAGAGCCTTCGTCCGCTGCAGCCTCAGAGCCTTCGTCCTCGCCTGGTCCAGCCTCAGAGCCTTCGTCCTCGCCTGGTCCAGCCTCAGAGCCTTCGTCCTCGCCTGGTCCAGCCTCAGAGCCTTCGTCCTCGCCTGGTCCAGCCTCAGAGCCTTCAGCCTGTGCTTCGTCTGGTCCAGCCTCAGAGCCTTCAGCCTGTGCTTCGTCTGGTCCAGCCTCAGAGCCTTCAGCCTGTGCTTCGTCTGGTCCAGCCTCAGAGTCTTCAGCCTGTGCTTCGTCTGGTCCAGCCTCAGAGCCTTCAGCCTGTGCTTCGTCTGGTCCAGCCTCAGAGTCTTCAGCCTGTGCTTCGTCTGGTCCAGCCTCAGCGTCTTCAGCCTGTGCTTCGTCTGGTCCAGCCTCAGCGTCTTCAGCCTGTGCTTCGTCTGGTCCAGCCTCAGCGTCTTCAGCCTGTGCTTCGTCTGGTCCTGTGCCCACCGGGCCATGGCCAGCACGCCTGACACTGGAGAGCCGCCGCTGCCTTCCGCGCGGCCGGCCCCCTGAACTGCTCCGTCGTCTCCTCCGCCGCCGCCGCTGCCTTCCGCGCGGCCGGCCCCCTGAACTGCTCCGTCGTCTCCTCCGCCGCCGCCGCTGCCTTCCGCGCGGCCGGCCCCCTGAACTGCTCCGTCGTCTCCTCCGCCGCCGCCGCTGGCTTCCGCGCGGCTGGCCTCCGGACCAGCTCTGCCACCCGCCTGGTCGGCCCCCCGACCGTGTGACCCGTGGACTCTGGTGCCTGTGGGCTCTGGGTCGGCCCCCTGAACTTTGTTTTGACTATGGTCATGTGCTCCCGTGTTTTCTGTTGTTTATTTTGTTTCCCGTTCTGGTCCCTCCGTCCTGGTCCCCCGCCTCCCGCCCTGGGTGGGTTGTTTTCTGTTTTTGTTTTGGTTTCTCGGGTTTGGGCTGTCGGGAGCCAGCCCTTTAGGGGGGGGTGGTGTCATGGTCCTGGGCCATGTGGGCCCAGTATTCTTAGTTTTCATGCATTTTTGTATTTTGTTCCTTATTTAGGCCATGTTTTCTGAGTTGCCCTGTTGTGTTGTTCCCTAAGTGTCCCCCTGTGTGCCCTCTATGTATTGATGAGCCCTCGTCTCCCCTTGTGGTTGTTTCATGTTTCCCCAGCCCGTTATGTCGGTGTTTTCCCCGTGCTCTCTCTCCTCCTGTCGGAACCTCTGCCTCTACATGTCATGTTCAGTTCACCCCGCCCTGTCTCGTTATGGTTATCTGTGTCACCTGTGTTCCCCGTGTGTTCCCACTTTCCTCGTTAACCCTCTGTGTATTTCTGTCTGCGTCTTCCTCTGTTCGGCGTCGCGTTCTCCCTCATGTTGTGTGGATCTCCCTGTGTCTCTCCGCGTATGTTAGTTTACTTTTCCCAGTTTAGTTTTGTATTTCCTATGTTCTGCCATTCCAGCATTAAAGCTGTGATTTTGAGTTCATCCCCGTGTCTGTGAGTTTTGCTATTGGGTCCTTCTCCTGCCTGCCACACAACGTATCATGACATAAACATGTTTGTCTGAGTCTTCTATCAAAAGTTACAGCTATTTATATGAAGTTGTACAAAAACGCTTTCTTTCGCCAAGACAGTGCGTTTCTCACTGTTACATGCATTTGAATGGGGAACTCGACCGAAACAAAGTATAGGTTTTCATTATGTGAATAACTTGGAAATCTTAGCTCAAACAGCTGCAAAACCTGTTTGCCCAGCACGTAGACCTTGAGTTCTATAAGATAAAGCCATAAACATGTTTGTCTGAGTCTTCTATCAAAAGTTACAGCTATTTCTATGAAGTTGTACAAAAACGCTTTCTTTCGCCAAGACAGTGCGTTTCTCACTGTTACATGCATTTTGAATGGGGAACTCGACCGAAACAAAGTATAGTTTTCATTATGTGAATAACTTGGAAATCTTAGCTCAAACAGCTGCAAAACCTGTTTTCCCAGCACGTAGACCTTGAGTTCTATAAGATAAAGCCATAAACATGTGTATCCGAGTCTTCTATCAAAAGTTACAGCTATTTATATGAAGTTGTACAAAAACGCTTTCTTTCGCCAAGACAGTGCGTTTCTCACTGTTACATGCATTTGAATGGGGAACTCGACCGAAACAAATTATAAGTTTTCATTATGTGAATAACTTGGAAATCTTAGCTCAAACAGCTGCAAAACCTGTTTGCCCAGCACGGAGACCTTGAGTTCTATAAGATAAAGCCATAAACATGTGTATCCGAGTCTTCTATCAAAAGTTACAGCTATTTCTATGAAGTTGTACAAAAACGTTTTCTTTCGCCAAGACAGTGCGTTTCTCACTGTTACATGCATTTTGAATGGGGAACTCGACCGAAACAAAGTATAGGTTTTCATTATGTGAATAACTTGGAAATCTTAGCTCAAACAGCTGCAAAACCTGTTTTCCCAGCACGTAGACCTTGAGTTCTATAAGATAAAGCCATAAACATGTGTATCCGAGTCTTCTATCAAAAGTTACAGCTATTTATATGAAGTTGTACAAAAACGCTTTCTTTCGCCAAGACAGTGCGTTTCTCACTGTTACATGCATTTGAATGGGGAACTCGACCGAAACAAAGTATAAGTTTTCATTATGTGAATAACTTGGAAATCTTAGCTCAAACAGCTGCAAAACCTGTTTGCCCAGCACGGGAACCTTGAGTTCTATAAGATAAAGCCATAAACATGTGTATCCGAGTCTTCTATCAAAAGTTACAGCTATTTATATGAAGTTGTACAAAAACGTTTTCTTTCGCCAAGACAGTGCGTTTCTCACTGTTACATGCATTTGAATGGGGAACTCGACCGAAACAAAGTATAGTTTTCATTATGTGAATAACTTGGAAATCTTAGCTCAAACAGCTGCAAAACCTGTTTTCCCAACACGTAGGCCTTGAGTTCTATAAGATAAAGCCATAAACATGTGTATCCGAGTCTTCTATCAAAAGTTACAGCTATTTCTATGAAGTTGTACAAAAACGCTTTCTTTCGCCAAGACAGTGCGTTTCTCACTGTTACATGCATTTTGAATGGGGAACTCGACCGAAACAAAGTATAGTTTTCATTATGTGAATAACTTGGAAATCTTAGCTCAAACAGCTGCAAAACCTGTTTTCCCAGCACGTAGACCTTGAGTTCTATAAGATAAAGCCATAAACATGTTTGTCTGAGTCTTCTATCAAAAGTTACAGCTATTTCTATGAAGTTGTACAAAAACGCTTTCTTTCGCCAAGACAGTGCGTTTCTCACTGTTACATGCATTTGAATGGGGAACTCGACCGAAACAAAGTATAAGTTTTCATTATGTGAATAACTTGGAAATCTTAGCTCAAACAGCTGCAAAACCTGTTTGCCCAGCACGGAGACCTTGAGTTCTATAAGATAAAGCCATAAACATGTGTATCCGAGTCTTCTATCAAAAGTTACAGCTATTTATATGAAGTTGTACAAAAACGTTTTCTTTCGCCAAGACAGTGCGTTTCTCACTGTTACATGCATTTTGAATGGGGAACTCGACCGAAACAAAGTATAGGTTTTCATTATGTGAATAACTTGGAAATCTTAGCTCAAACAGCTGCAAAACCTGTTTTCCCAGCACGTAGACCTTGAGTTCTATAAGATAAAGCCATAAACATGTGTATCCGAGTCTTCTATCAAAAGTTACAGCTATTTATATGAAGTTGTACAAAAACGCTTTCTTTCGCCAAGACAGTGCGTTGCTCACTGTTACATGCATTTGAATGGGGAACTCGACCGAAACAAAGTATAAGTTTTCATTATGTGAATAACTTGGAAATCTTAGCTCAAACAGCTGCAAAACCTGTTTGCCCAGCACGGAGACCTTGAGTTCTATAAGATAAAGCCATAAACATGTGTATCCGAGTCTTCTATCAAAAGTTACAGCTATTTATATGAAGTTGTACAAAAACGTTTTCTTTCGCCAAGACAGTGCGTTTCTCACTGTTACATGCATTTTGAATGGGGAACTCGACCGAAACAAAGTATAGGTTTTCATTATGTGAATAACTTGGAAATCTTAGCTCAAACAGCTGCAAAACCTGTTTTCCCAGCACGTAGACCTTGAGTTCTATAAGATAAAGCCATAAACATGTTTGTCTGAGTCTTCTATCAAAAGTTACAGCTATTTATATGAAGTTGTACAAAAACGCTTTCTTTCGCCAAGACAGTGCGTTTCTCACTGTTACATGCATTTGAATGGGGAACTCGACCGAAACAAAGTATAGGTTTTCATTATGTGAATAACTTGGAAATCTTAGCTCAAACAGCTGCAAAACCTGTTTGCCCAGCACGTAGACCTTGAGTTCTATAAGATAAAGCCATAAACATGTTTGTCTGAGTCTTCTATCAAAAGTTACAGCTATTTCTATGAAGTTGTACAAAAACGCTTTCTTTCGCCAAGACAGTGCGTTTCTCACTGTTACATGCATTTTGAATGGGGAACTCGACCGAAACAAAGTATAGTTTTCATTATGTGAATAACTTGGAAATCTTAGCTCAAACAGCTGCAAAACCTGTTTGCCCAGCACGTAGACCTTGAGTTCTATAAGATAAAGCCATAAACATGTTTGTCTGAGTCTTCTATCAAAAGTTACAGCTATTTATATGAAGTTGTACAAAAACGCTTTCTTTCGCCAAGACAGTGCGTTTCTCACTGTTACATGCATTTTGAATGGGGAACTCGACCGAAACAAAGTATAGTTTTCATTATGTGAATAACTTGGAAATCTTAGCTCAAACAGCTGCAAAACCTGTTTTCCCAGCACGTAGACCTTGAGTTCTATAAGATAAAGCCATAAACATGTTTGTCTGAGTCTTCTATCAAAAGTTACAGCTATTTATATGAAGTTGTACAAAAACGCTTTCTTTCGCCAAGACAGTGCGTTTCTCACTGTTACATGCATTTGAATGGGGAACTCGACCGAAACAAAGTATAAGTTTTCATTATGTGAATAACTTGGAAATCTTAGCTCAAACAGCTGCAAAACCTGTTTTCCCAGCACGGAGACCTTGAGTTCTATAAGATAAAGCCATAAACATGTGTATCCGAGTCTTCTATCAAAAGTTACAGCTATTTATATGAAGTTGTACAAAAACGCTTTCTTTCGCCAAGACAGTGCGTTTCTCACTGTTACATGCATTTGAATGGGGAACTCGACCGAAACAAAGTATAAGTTTTCATTATGTGAATAACTTGGAAATCTTAGCTCAAACAGCTGCAAAACCTGTTTGCCCAGCACGGAGACCTTGAGTTCTATAAGATAAAGCCATAAACATGTGTATCCGAGTCTTCTATCAAAAGTTACAGCTATTTATATGAAGTTGTACAAAAACGTTTTCTTTCGCCAAGACAGTGCGTTTCTCACTGTTACATGTATTTTGAATGGGGAACTCGACCGAAACAAAGTATAGGTTTTCATTATGTGAATAACTTGGAAATCTTAGCTCAAACAGCTGCAAAACCTGTTTTCCCAGCACGTAGACCTTGAGTTCTATAAGATAAAGCCATAAACATGTTTGTCTGAGTCTTCTATCAAAAGTTACAGCTATTTATATGAAGTTGTACAAAAACGCTTTCTTTCGCCAAGACAGTGCATTTCTCACTGTTACATGCATTTGAATGGGGAACTCGACCGAAACAAAGTATAGGTTTTCATTATGTGAATAACTTGGAAATCTTAGCTCAAACAGCTGCAAAACCTGTTTTCCCAGCACGTAGACCTTGAGTTCTATAAGATAAAGCCATAAACATGTTTGTCTGAGTCTTCTATCAAAAGTTACAGCTATTTATATGAAGTTGTACAAAAACGCTTTCTTTCGCCAAGACAGTGCGTTTCTCACTGTTACATGCATTTGAATGGGGAACTCGACCGAAACAAAGTATAAGTTTTCATTATGTGAATAACTTGGAAATCTTAGCTCAAACAGCTGCAAAACCTGTTTGCCCAGCACGGAGACCTTGAGTTCTATAAGATAAAGCCATAAACATGTGTATCCGAGTCTTCTATCAAAAGTTACAGCTATTTATATGAAGTTGTACAAAAACGTTTTCTTTCGCCAAGACAGTGCGTTTCTCACTGTTACATGCATTTTGAATGGGGAACTCGACCGAAACAAAGTATAGGTTTTCATTATGTGAATAACTTGGAAATCTTAGCTCAAACAGCTGCAAAACCTGTTTTCCCAGCACGTAGACCTTGAGTTCTATAAGATAAAGCCATAAACATGTGTATCCGAGTCTTCTATCAAAAGTTACAGCTATTTATATGAAGTTGTACAAAAACGCTTTCTTTCGCCAAGACAGTGCGTTTCTCACTGTTACATGCATTTGAATGGGGAACTCGACCGAAACAAAGTATAGGTTTTCATTATGTGAATAACTTGGAAATCTTAGCTCAAACAGCTGCAAAACCTGTTTTCCCAGCACGTAGACCTTGAGTTCTATAAGATAAAGCCATAAACATGTGTATCCGAGTCTTCTATCAAAAGTTACAGCTATTTATATGAAGTTGTACAAAAACGCTTTCTTTCGCCAAGACAGTGCGTTTCTCACTGTTACATGCATTTGAATGGGGAACTCGACCGAAACAAAGTATAGGTTTTCATTATGTGAATAACTTGGAAATCTTAGCTCAAACAGCTGCAAAACCTGTTTTCCCAGCACGGAGACCTTGAGTTCTATAAGATAAAGCCATAAACATGTGTATCCGAGTCTTCTATCAAAAGTTACAGCTATTTATATGAAGTTGTACAAAAACGCTTTCTTTCGCCAAGACAGTACGTTTCTCACTGTTACATGCATTTTGAATGGGGAACTCGACCGAAACAAAGTATAGGTTTTCATTATGTGAATAACTTGGAAATCTTAGCTCAAACAGCTGCAAAACCTGTTTTCCCAGCACGTAGACCTTGAGTTCTATAAGATAAAGCCATAAACATGTTTGTCTGAGTCTTCTATCAAAAGTTACAGCTATTTATATGAAGTTGTACAAAAACGCTTTCTTTCGCCAAGACAGTGCGTTTCTCACTGTTACATGCATTTTGAATGGGGAACTCGACCGAAACAAAGTATAGTTTTCATTATGTGAATAACTTGGAAATCTTAGCTCAAACAGCTGCAAAACCTGTTTTCCCAACACGTAGGCCTTGAGTTCTATAAGATAAAGCCATAAACATGTTTGTCTGAGTCTTCTATCAAAAGTTACAGCTATTTATATGAAGTTGTACAAAAACGCTTTCTTTCGCCAAGACAGTGCGTTTCTCACTGTTACATGCATTTTGAATGGGGAACTCGACCGAAACAAAGTATAGGTTTTCATTATGTGAATAACTTGGAAATCTTAGCTCAAACAGCTGCAAAACCTGTTTGCCCAGCACGTAGACCTTGAGTTCTATAAGATAAAGCCATGAACATGTTTGTCTGAGTCTTCTATCAAAAGTTACAGCTATTTATATGAAGTTGTACAAAAACGCTTTCTTTCGCCAAGACAGTGCGTTTCTCACTGTTACATGCATTTTGAATGGGGAACTCGACCGAAACAAAGTATAGTTTTCATTATGTGAATAACTTGGAAATCTTAGCTCAAACAGCTGCAAAACCTGTTTTCCCAACACGTAGGCCTTGAGTTCTATAAGATAAAGCCATAAACATGTGTATCCGAGTCTTCTATCAAAAGTTACAGCTATTTCTATGAAGTTGTACAAAAACGCTTTCTTTCGCCAAGACAGTGCGTTTCTCACTGTTACATGCATTTTGAATGGGGAACTCGACCGAAACAAAGTATAGTTTTCATTATGTGAATAACTTGGAAATCTTAGCTCAAACAGCTGCAAAACCTGTTTTCCCAGCACGTAGACCTTGAGTTCTATAAGATAAAGCCATAAACATGTTTGTCTGAGTCTTCTATCAAAAGTTACAGCTATTTCTATGAAGTTGTACAAAAACGCTTTCTTTCGCCAAGACAGTGCGTTTCTCACTGTTACATGCATTTTGAATGGGGAACTCGACCGAAACAAAGTATAGTTTTCATTATGTGAATAACTTGGAAATCTTAGCTCAAACAGCTGCAAAACCTGTTTTCCCAGCACGTAGGCCTTGAGTTCTATAAGATAAAGCCATAAACATGTGTATCCGAGTCTTCTATCAAAAGTTACAGCTATTTCTATGAAGTTGTACAAAAACGCTTTCTTTCGCCAAGACAGTGCGTTTCTCACTGTTACATGCATTTTGAATGGGGAACTCGACCGAAACAAAGTATAGTTTTCATTATGTGAATAACTTGGAAATCTTAGCTCAAACAGCTGCAAAACCTGTTTTCCCAGCACGTAGACCTTGAGTTCTATAAGATAAAGCCATAAACATGTTTGTCTGAGTCTTCTATCAAAAGTTACAGCTATTTATATGAAGTTGTACAAAAACGCTTTCTTTCGCCAAGACAGTGCGTTTCTCACTGTTACATGCATTTGAATGGGGAACTCGACCGAAACAAAGTATAAGTTTTCATTATGTGAATAACTTGGAAATCTTAGCTCAAACAGCTGCAAAACCTGTTTGCCCAGCACGGAGACCTTGAGTTCTATAAGATAAAGCCATAAACATGTGTATCCGAGTCTTCTATCAAAAGTTACAGCTATTTATATGAAGTTGTACAAAAACGTTTTCTTTCGCCAAGACAGTGCGTTTCTCACTGTTACATGCATTTTGAATGGGGAACTCGACCGAAACAAAGTATAGGTTTTCATTATGTGAATAACTTGGAAATCTTAGCTCAAACAGCTGCAAAACCTGTTTTCCCAGCACGTAGACCTTGAGTTCTATAAGATAAAGCCATAAACATGTGTATCCGAGTCTTCTATCAAAAGTTACAGCTATTTATATGAAGTTGTACAAAAACGCTTTCTTTCGCCAAGACAGTGCGTTTCTCACTGTTACATGCATTTGAATGGGGAACTCCACCGAAACAAAGTATAAGTTTTCATTATGTGAATAACTTGGAAATCTTAGCTCAAACAGCTGCAAAACCTGTTTGCCCAGCACGGAGACCTTGAGTTCTATAAGATAAAGCCATAAACATGTGTATCCGAGTCTTCTATCAAAAGTTACAGCTATTTATATGAAGTTGTACAAAAACGTTTTCTTTCGCCAAGACAGTGCGTTTCTCACTGTTACATGCATTTTGAATGGGGAACTCGACCGAAACAAAGTATAGGTTTTCATTATGTGAATAACTTGGAAATCTTAGCTCAAACAGCTGCAAAACCTGTTTTCCCAGCACGTAGACCTTGAGTTCTATAAGATAAAGCCATAAACATGTTTGTCTGAGTCTTCTATCAAAAGTTACAGCTATTTATATGAAGTTGTACAAAAACGCTTTCTTTCGCCAAGACAGTGCGTTTCTCACTGTTACATGCATTTGAATGGGGAACTCGACCGAAACAAAGTATAGGTTTTCATTATGTGAATAACTTGGAAATCTTAGCTCAAACAGCTGCAAAACCTGTTTGCCCAGCACGTAGACCTTGAGTTCTATAAGATAAAGCCATAAACATGTTTGTCTGAGTCTTCTATCAAAAGTTACAGCTATTTCTATGAAGTTGTACAAAAACGCTTTCTTTCGCCAAGACAGTGCGTTTCTCACTGTTACATGCATTTTGAATGGGGAACTCGACCGAAACAAAGTATAGTTTTCATTATGTGAATAACTTGGAAATCTTAGCTCAAACAGCTGCAAAACCTGTTTTCCCAGCACGTAGACCTTGAGTTCTATAAGATAAAGCCATAAACATGTTTGTCTGAGTCTTCTATCAAAAGTTACAGCTATTTATATGAAGTTGTACAAAAACGCTTTCTTTCGCCAAGACAGTGCGTTTCTCACTGTTACATGCATTTGAATGGGGAACTCGACCGAAACAAAGTATAAGTTTTCATTATGTGAATAACTTGGAAATCTTAGCTCAAACAGCTGCAAAACCTGTTTGCCCAGCACGGAGACCTTGAGTTCTATAAGATAAAGCCATAAACATGTGTATCCGAGTCTTCTATCAAAAGTTACAGCTATTTATATGAAGTTGTACAAAAACGTTTTCTTTCGCCAAGACAGTGCGTTTCTCACTGTTACATGCATTTTGAATGGGGAACTCGACCGAAACAAAGTATAGGTTTTCATTATGTGAATAACTTGGAAATCTTAGCTCAAACAGCTGCAAAACCTGTTTTCCCAGCACGTAGACCTTGAGTTCTATAAGATAAAGCCATAAACATGTGTATCCGAGTCTTCTATCAAAAGTTACAGCTATTTATATGAAGTTGTACAAAAACGCTTTCTTTCACCAAGACAGTGCGTTTCTCACTGTTACATGCATTTGAATGGGGAACTCGACCGAAACAAAGTATAAGTTTTCATTATGTGAATAACTTGGAAATCTTAGCTCAAACAGCTGCAAAACCTGTTTGCCCAGCACGGGAACCTTGAGTTCTATAAGATAAAGCCATAAACATGTGTATCCGAGTCTTCTATCAAAAGTTACAGCTATTCATATGAAGTTGTACAAAAACGCTTTCTTTCGCCAAGACAGTGCGTTTCTCACTGTTACATGCATTTGAATGGGGAACTCGACCGAAACAAAGTATAAGTTTTCATTATGTGAATAACTTGGAAATCTTAGCTCAAACAGCTGCAAAACCTGTTTGCCCAGCACGGAGACCTTGAGTTCTATAAGATAAAGCCATAAACATGTGTATCCGAGTCTTCTATCAAAAGTTACAGCTATTTATATGAAGTTGTACAAAAACGTTTTCTTTCGCCAAGACAGTGCGTTTCTCACTGTTACATGCATTTTGAATGGGGAACTCGACCGAAACAAAGTATAGTTTTCATTATGTGAATAACTTGGAAATCTTAGCTCAAACAGCTGCAAAACCTGTTTTCCCAGCACGTAGGCCTTGAGTTCTATAAGATAAAGCCATAAACATGTGTATCCGAGTCTTCTATCAAAAGTTACAGCTATTTCTATGAAGTTGTACAAAAACGCTTTCTTTCGCCAAGACAGTGCGTTTCTCACTGTTACATGCATTTTGAATGGGGAACTCGACCGAAACAAAGTATAGTTTTCATTATGTGAATAACTTGGAAATCTTAGCTCAAACAGCTGCAAAACCTGTTTTCCCAGCACGTAGACCTTGAGTTCTATAAGATAAAGCCATAAACATGTTTGTCTGAGTCTTCTATCAAAAGTTACAGCTATTTCTATGAAGTTGTACAAAAACGCTTTCTTTCGCCAAGACAGTGCGTTTCTCACTGTTACATGCATTTGAATGGGGAACTCGACCGAAACAAAGTATAAGTTTTCATTATGTGAATAACTTGGAAATCTTAGCTCAAACAGCTGCAAAACCTGTTTGCCCAGCACGGAGACCTTGAGTTCTATAAGATAAAGCCATAAACATGTGTATCCGAGTCTTCTATCAAAAGTTACAGCTATTTATATGAAGTTGTACAAAAACGTTTTCTTTCGCCAAGACAGTGCGTTTCTCACTGTTACATGCATTTTGAATGGGGAACTCGACCGAAACAAAGTATAGGTTTTCATTATGTGAATAACTTGGAAATCTTAGCTCAAACAGCTGCAAAACCTGTTTTCCCAGCACGTAGACCTTGAGTTCTATAAGATAAAGCCATAAACATGTGTATCCGAGTCTTCTATCAAAAGTTACAGCTATTTCTATGAAGTTGTACAAAAACGCTTTCTTTCGCCAAGACAGTGCGTTTCTCACTGTTACATGCATTTTGAATGGGGAACTCGACCGAAACAAAGTATAGTTTTCATTATGTGAATAACTTGGAAATCTTAGCTCAAACAGCTGCAAAACCTGTTTTCCCAGCACGTAGACCTTGAGTTCTATAAGATAAAGCCATAAACATGTTTGTCTGAGTCTTCTATCAAAAGTTACAGCTATTTCTATGAAGTTGTACAAAAACGCTTTCTTTCGCCAAGACAGTGCGTTTCTCACTGTTACATGCATTTGAATGGGGAACTCGACCGAAACAAAGTATAAGTTTTCATTATGTGAATAACTTGGAAATCTTAGCTCAAACAGCTGCAAAACCTGTTTGCCCAGCACGGAGACCTTGAGTTCTATAAGATAAAGCCATAAACATGTGTATCCGAGTCTTCTATCAAAAGTTACAGCTATTTATATGAAGTTGTACAAAAACGTTTTCTTTCGCCAAGACAGTGCGTTTCTCACTGTTACATGCATTTTGAATGGGGAACTCGACCGAAACAAAGTATAGGTTTTCATTATGTGAATAACTTGGAAATCTTAGCTCAAACAGCTGCAAAACCTGTTTTCCCAGCACGTAGACCTTGAGTTCTATAAGATAAAGCCATAAACATGTGTATCCGAGTCTTCTATCAAAAGTTACAGCTATTTATATGAAGTTTTACAAAAACGCTTTCTTTCGCCAAGACAGTGCGTTTCTCACTGTTACATGCATTTGAATGGGGAACTCGACCGAAACAAAGTATAAGTTTTCATTATGTGAATAACTTGGAAATCTTAGCTCAAACAGCTGCAAAACCTGTTTGCCCAGCACGGAGACCTTGAGTTCTATAAGATAAAGCCATAAACATGTGTATCCGAGTCTTCTATCAAAAGTTACAGCTATTTATATGAAGTTGTACAAAAACGTTTTCTTTCGCCAAGACAGTGCGTTTCTCACTGTTACATGCATTTTGAATGGGGAACTCGACCGAAACAAAGTATAGGTTTTCATTATGTGAATAACTTGGAAATCTTAGCTCAAACAGCTGCAAAACCTGTTTTCCCAGCACGTAGACCTTGAGTTCTATAAGATAAAGCCATAAACATGTGTATCCGAGTCTTCTATCAAAAGTTACAGCTATTTATATGAAGTTGTACAAAAACGCTTTCTTTCGCCAAGACAGTGCGTTTCTCACTGTTACATGCATTTGAATGGGGAACTCGACCGAAACAAAGTATAAGTTTTCATTATGTGAATAACTTGGAAATCTTAGCTCAAACAGCTGCAAAACCTGTTTGCCCAGCACGGGAACCTTGAGTTCTATAAGATAAAGCCATAAACATGTGTATCCGAGTCTTCTATCAAAA
Organism: Maylandia zebra; assembly: GCF_041146795.1. NCBI lineage: Eukaryota > Metazoa > Chordata > Actinopteri > Cichliformes > Cichlidae > Maylandia > Maylandia zebra. Next base: position 231,294 of record NW_027490054.1, read on the forward strand.
GTTACAGCTATTTATATGAAGTTGTACAAAAACGCTTTCTTTCGCCAAGACAGTGCGTTTCTCACTGTTACATGCATTTGAATGGGGAACTCCACCGAAACAAAGTATAGGTTTTCATTATGTGAATAACTTGGAAATATTAGCTCAAACAGCTGCAAAACCTGTTTTCCCAGCACGGAGACCTTGAGTTCTATAAGATAAAGCCATAAACATGTTTGTCTGAGTCTTCTATCAAAAGTTACAGCTATTTATATGAAGTTGTACAAAAACGCTTTCTTTCGCCAAGACAGTGCGTTTCTCACTGTTACATGCATTTGAATGGGGAACTCCACCGAAACAAAGTATAGGTTTTCATTATGTGAATAACTTGGAAATCTTAGCTCAAACAGCTGCAAAACCTATTTGCCCAGCACGGAGACCTTGAGTTCTATAAGATAAAGCCATAAACATGTGTATCCGAGTCTTCTATCAGCTATTTATATGAAGTTGTACAAAAACGCTTTCTTTCGCCAAGACAGTATGTTTCTCACTGTTACATGCATACAGCTATTTATATGAAGTTGTACAAAAACGCTTTCTTTCGCCAAGACAGTGCGTTTCTCACTGTTACATGCATTTGAATGGGGAACTCCACCGAAACAAAGTATAAGTTTTCATTATGTGAATAACTTGGAAATCTTAGCTCAAACAGCTGCAAAACCTGTTTGCCCAGCACGGAGACCTTGAGTTCTATAAGATAAAGCCATAAACATGTGTATCCGAGTCTTCTATCAAAAGTTACAGCTATTTATATGAAGTTGTACAAAAACGTTTTCTTTCGCCAAGACAGTGCGTTTCTCACTGTTACATGCATTTTGAATGGGGAACTCGACCGAAACAAAGTATAGGTTTTCATTATGTGAATAACTTGGAAATCTTAGCTCAAACAGCTGCAAAACCTGTTTGCCCAGCACGTAGACCTTGAGTTCTATAAGATAAAGCCATAAACATGTGTATCCGAGTCTTCTATCAAAAGTTACAGCTATTTATATGAAGTTGTACAAAAACGCTTTCTTTCGCCAAGACAGTGCGTTTCTCACTGTTACATGCATTTGAATGGGGAACTCGACCGAAACAAAGTATAAGTTTTCATTATGTGAATAACTTGGAAATCTTAGCTCAAACAGCTGCAAAACCTGTTTGCCCAGCACGGAGACCTTGAGTTCTATAAGATAAAGCCATAAACATGTGTATCCGAGTCTTCTATCAAAAGTTACAGCTATTTATATGAAGTTGTACAAAAACGCTTTCTTTCGCCAAGACAGTGCGTTTCTCACTGTTACATGCATTTGAATGGGGAACTCGACCGAAACAAAGTATAAGTTTTCATTATGTGAATAACTTGGAAATCTTAGCTCAAACAGCTGCAAAACCTGTTTGCCCAGCACGGGAACCTTGAGTTCTATAAGATAAAGCCATAAACATGTGTATCCGAGTCTTCTATCAAAAGTTACAGCTATTCATATGAAGTTGTACAAAAACGCTTTCTTTCGCCAAGACAGTGCGTTTCTCACTGTTACATGCATTTGAATGGGGAACTCCACCGAAACAAAGTATAGGTTTTCATTATGTGAATAACTTGGAAATCTTAGCTCAAACAGCTGCAAAACCTGTTTTCCCAGCACGGAGACCTTGAGTTCTATAAGATAAAGCCATAAACATGTTTGTCTGAGTCTTCTATCAAAAGTTACAGCTATTTATATGAAGTTGTACAAAAACGCTTTCTTTCGCCAAGACAGTGCGTTTCTCACTGTTACATGCATTTGAATGGGGAACTCGACCGAAACAAAGTATAGGTTTTCATTATGTGAATAACTTGGAAATCTTAGCTCAAACAGCTGCAAAACCTATTTGCCCAGCACGGAGACCTTGAGTTCTATAAGATAAAGCCATAAACATGTGTATCCGAGTCTTCTATCAGCTATTTATATGAAGTTGTACAAAAACGCTTTCTTTCGCCAAGACAGTATGTTTCTCACTGTTACATGCATACAGCTATTTATATGAAGTTGTACAAAAACGCTTTCTTTCGCCAAGACAGTGCGTTTCTCACTGTTACATGCATTTGAATGGGGAACTCGACCGAAACAAAGTATAAGTTTTCATTATGTGAATAACTTGGAAATCTTAGCTCAAACAGCTGCAAAACCTGTTTGCCCAGCACGGGAACCTTGAGTTCTATAAGATAAAGCCATAAACATGTGTATCCGAGTCTTCTATCAAAAGTTACAGCTATTTATATGAAGTTGTACAAAATAGCTTTCTTTCGCCAAGACAGTGCGTTTCTCACTGTTACATGCATTTTGAATGGGGAACTCGACCGAAACAAAGTATAGGTTTTCATTATGTGAATAACTTGGAAATCTTAGCTCAAACAGCTGCAAAACCTGTTTGCCCAGCACGGAGACCTTGAGTTCTATAAGATAAAGCCATAAACATGTGTATCCGAGTCTTCTATCAAAAGTTACAGCTATTTATATGAAGTTGTACAAAAACGTTTTCTTTCGCCAAGACAGTGCGTTTCTCACTGTTACATGCATTTGAATGGGGAACTCCACCGAAACAAAGTATAAGTTTTCATTATGTGAATAACTTGGAAATCTTAGCTCAAACAGCTGCAAAACCTGTTTTCCCAGCACGGAGACCTTGAGTTCTATAAGATAAAGCCATAAACATGTTTGTCTGAGTCTTCTATCAAAAGTTACAGCTATTTATATGAAGTTGTACAAAAACGCTTTCTTTCGCCAAGACAGTGCGTTTCTCACTGTTACATGCATTTGAATGGGGAACTCGACCGAAACAAAGTATAGGTTTTCATTATGTGAATAACTTGGAAATCTTAGCTCAAACAGCTGCAAAACCTATTTGCCCAGCACGGAGACCTTGAGTTCTATAAGATAAAGCCATAAACATGTGTATCCGAGTCTTCTATCAGCTATTTATATGAAGTTGTACAAAAAAGCTTTCTTTCGCCAAGACAGTATGTTTCTCACTGTTACATGCATTTTGAATGGGGAACTCGACCGAAACAAAGTATAGGTTTTCATTATGTGAATAACTTGGAAATCTTAGCTCAAACAGCTGCAAAACCTGTTTGCCCAGCACGGAGACCTTGAGTTCTATAAGATAAAGCCATAAACATGTGTATCCGAGTCTTCTATCAAAAGTTACAGCTATTTCTATGAAGTTGTACAAAAACGCTTTCTTTCGCCAAGACAGTGCGTTTCTCACTGTTACATGCATTTGAATGGGGAACTCGACCGAAACAAAGTATAGGTTTTCATTATGTGAATAACTTGGAAATCTTAGCTCAAACAGCTGCAAAACCTATTTGCCCAGCACGGAGACCTTGAGTTCTATAATATAAGGCCATAAACATGTTTGTCTGAGTCTTCTATCAAAAGTTACAGCTATTTATATGAAGTTGTACAAAAACGCTTTCTTTCGCCAAGACAGTGCGTTTCTCACTGTTACATGCATTTGAATGGGGAACTCGACCGAAACAAAGTATAAGTTTTCATTATGTGAATAACTTGGAAATCTTAGCTCAAACAGCTGCAAAACCTGTTTTCCCAGCACGGAGACCTTGAGTTCTATAAGATAAAGCCATAAACATGTTTGTCTGAGTCTTCTATCAAAAGTTACAGCTATTTATATGAAGTTGTACAAAAACGCTTTCTTTCGCCAAGACAGTGCGTTTCTCACTGTTACATGCATTTGAATGGGGAACTCGACCGAAACAAAGTATAGGTTTTCATTATGTGAATAACTTGGAAATCTTAGCTCAAACAGCTGCAAAACCTATTTGCCCAGCACGGAGACCTTGAGTTCTATAAGATAAAGCCATAAACATGTGTATCCGAGTCTTCTATCAGCTATTTATATGAAGTTGTACAAAAAAGCTTTCTTTCGCCAAGACAGTATGTTTCTCACTGTTACATGCATTTTGAATGGGGAACTCGACCGAAACAAAGTATAGGTTTTCATTATGTGAATAACTTGGAAATCTTAGCTCAAACAGCTGCAAAACCTGTTTTCCCAGCACGGAGACTTTGAGTTCTATAAGATAAAGCCATAAACATGTGTATCCGAGTCTTCTATCAAAAGTTACAGCTATTTCTATGAAGTTGTACAAAAACGCTTTCTTTCGCCAAGACAGTGCGTTTCTCACTGTTACATGCATTTGAATGGGGAACTCGACCGAAACAAAGTATAGGTTTTCATTATGTGAATAACTTGGAAATCTTAGCTCAAACAGCTGCAAAACCTATTTGCCCAGCACGGAGACCTTGAGTTCTATAATATAAGGCCATAAACATGTTTGTCTGAGTCTTCTATCAAAAGTTACAGCTATTTATATGAAGTTGTACAAAAACGCTTTCTTTCGCCAAGACAGTGCGTTTCTCACTGTTACATGCATTTGAATGGGGAACTCGACCGAAACAAAGTATAGGTTTTCATTATGTGAATAACTTGGAAATCTTAGCTCACACAGCTGCAAAACCTATTTGCCCAGCACGGAGACCTTGAGTTCTATAATATAAGGCCATAAACATGTTTGTCTGAGTCTTCTATCAAAAGTTACAGCTATTTATATGAAGTTGTACAAAAACGCTTTCTTTCGCCAAGACAGTGCGTTTCTCACTGTTACATGCATTTTGAATGGGGAACTCGACCGAAACAAAGTATAGGTTTTCATTATGTGAATAACTTGGAAATCTTAGCTCAAACAGCTGCAAAACCTGTTTTCCCAGCACGGAGACCTTGAGTTCTATAAGATAAAGCCATAAACATGTGTATCCGAGTCTTCTATCAGCTATTTATATGAAGTTGTACAAAAACGCTTTCTTTCGCCAAGACAGTATGTTTCTCACTGTTACATGCATACAGCTATTTATATGAAGTTGTACAAAAACGCTTTCTTTCGCCAAGACAGTGCGTTTCTCACTGTTACATGCATTTGAATGGGGAACTCCACCGAAACAAAGTATAAGTTTTCATTATGTGAATAACTTTGAAATCTTAGCTCAAACAGCTGCAAAACCTGTTTGCCCAGCACGGGAACCTTGAGTTCTATAAGATAAAGCCATAAACATGTGTATCCGAGTCTTCTATCAAAAGTTACAGCTATTTATATGAAGTTGTACAAAATAGCTTTCTTTCGCCAAGACAGTGCGTTTCTCACTGTTACATGCATTTTGAATGGGGAACTCGACCGAAACAAAGTATAGGTTTTCATTATGTGAATAACTTGGAAATCTTAGCTCAAACAGCTGCAAAACCTGTTTGCCCAGCACGGGAACCTTGAGTTCTATAAGATAAAGCCATAAACATGTGTATCCGAGTCTTCTATCAAAAGTTACAGCTATTTATATGAAGTTGTACAAAAACGCTTTCTTTCGCCAAGACAGTGCGTTTCTCACTGTTACATGCATTTGAATGGGGAACTCGACCGAAACAAAGTATAAGGTTTCATTATGTGAATAACTTGGAAATATTAGCTCAAACAGCTGCAAAACCTGTTTTCCCAGCACGGAGACCTTGAGTTCTATAATATAAGGCCATAAACATGTTTGTCTGAGTCTTCTATCAAAAGTTACAGCTATTTCTATGAAGTTGTACAAAAACGCTTTCTTTCGCCAAGACAGTGCGTTTCTCACTGTTACATGCATTTGAATGGGGAACTCGACCGAAACAAAGTATAGGTTTTCATTATGTGAATAACTTGGAAATCTTAGCTCAAACAGCTGCAAAACCTATTTGCCCAGCACGGAGACCTTGAGTTCTATAATATAAGGCCATAAACATGTTTGTCTGAGTCTTCTATCAAAAGTTACAGCTATTTATATGAAGTTGTACAAAAACGCTTTCTTTCGCCAAGACAGTGCGTTTCTCACTGTTACATGCATTTGAATGGGGAACTCGACCGAAACAAAGTATAGGTTTTCATTATGTGAATAACTTGGAAATCTTAGCTCAAACAGCTGCAAAACCTGTTTTCCCAGCACGGAGACCTTGAGTTCTATAAGATAAAGCCATAAACATGTGTATCCGAGTCTTCTATCAGCTATTTATATGAAGTTGTACAAAAACGCTTTCTTTCGCCAAGACAGTATGTTTCTCACTGTTACATGCATACAGCTATTTATATGAAGTTGTACAAAAACGCTTTCTTTCGCCAAGACAGTGCGTTTCTCACTGTTACATGCATTTGAATGGGGAACTCCACCGAAACAAAGTATAAGTTTTCATTATGTGAATAACTTTGAAATCTTAGCTCAAACAGCTGCAAAACCTGTTTGCCCAACACGGGAACCTTGAGTTCTATAAGATAAAGCCATAAACATGTGTATCCGAGTCTTCTATCAAAAGTTACAGCTATTTATATGAAGTTGCACAAAATAGCTTTCTTTCGCCAAGACAGTGCGTTTCTCACTGTTACATGCATTTTGAATGGGGAACTCGACCGAAACAAAGTATAGGTTTTCATTATGTGAATAACTTGGAAATCTTAGCTCAAACAGCTGCAAAACCTGTTTGCCCAGCACGGGAACCTTGAGTTCTATAAGATAAAGCCATAAACATGTGTATCCGAGTCTTCTATCAAAAGTTACAGCTATTTATATGAAGTTGTACAAAAACGCTTTCTTTCGCCAAGACAGTGCGTTTCTCACTGTTACATGCATTTGAATGGGGAACTCGACCGAAACAAAGTATAAGTTTTCATTATGTGAATAACTTGGAAATCTTAGCTCAAACAGCTGCAAAACCTGTTTTCCCAGCACGGAGACCTTGAGTTCTATAATATAAGGCCATAAACATGTTTGTCTGAGTCTTCTATCAAAAGTTACAGCTATTTCTATGAAGTTGTACAAAAACGCTTTCTTTCGCCAAGACAGTGCGTTTCTCACTGTTACATGCATTTGAATGGGGAACTCGACCGAAACAAAGTATAGGTTTTCATTATGTGAATAACTTGGAAATCTTAGCTCAAACAGCTGCAAAACCTGTTTTCCCAGCACGGAGACCTTGAGTTCTATAAGATAAAGCCATAAACATGTGTATCCGAGTCTTCTATCAGCTATTTATATGAAGTTGTACAAAAACGCTTTCTTTCGCCAAGACAGTATGTTTCTCACTGTTACATGCATACAGCTATTTATATGAAGTTGTACAAAAACGCTTTCTTTCGCCAAGACAGTGCGTTTCTCACTGTTACATGCATTTGAATGGGGAACTCCACCGAAACAAAGTATAAGTTTTCATTATGTGAATAACTTGGAAATCTTAGCTCAAACAGCTGCAAAACCTGTTTGCCCAGCACGGGAACCTTGAGTTCTATAAGATAAAGCCATAAACATGTGTATCCGAGTCTTCTATCAAAAGTTACAGCTATTTATATGAAGTTGTACAAAATAGCTTTCTTTCGCCAAGACAGTGCGTTTCTCACTGTTACATGCATTTTGAATGGGGAACTCGACCGAAACAAAGTATAGGTTTTCATTATGTGAATAACTTGGAAATCTTAGCTCAAACAGCTGCAAAACCTGTTTGCCCAGCACGGGAACCTTGAGTTCTATAAGATAAAGCCATAAACATGTGTATCCGAGTCTTCTATCAAAAGTTACAGCTATTTATATGAAGTTGTACAAAAACGCTTTCTTTCGCCAAGACAGTGCGTTTCTCACTGTTACATGCATTTGAATGGGGAACTCGACCGAAACAAAGTATTGGTTTTCATTATGTGAATAACTTGGAAATCTTAGCTCAAACAGCTGCAAAACCTGTTTGCCCAGCACGGAGACCTTGAGTTCTATAAGATAAAGCCATAAACATGTGTATCCGAGTCTTCTATCAAAAGTTACAGCTATTTATATGAAGTTGTACAAAATAGCTTTCTTTCGCCAAGACAGTGCGTTTCTCACTGTTACATGCATTTTGAATGGGGAACTCGACCGAAACAAAGTATAGGTTTTCATTATGTGAATAACTTGGAAATCTTAGCTCAAACAGCTGCAAAACCTGTTTGCCCAGCACGGGAACCTTGAGTTCTATAAGATAAAGCCATAAACATGTGTATCCGAGTCTTCTATCAAAAGTTACAGCTATTTCTATGAAGTTGTACAAAAACGCTTTCTTTCGCCAAGACAGTGCGTTTCTCACTGTTACATGCATTTGAATGGGGAACTCGACCGAAACAAAGTATAAGTTTTCATTATGTGAATAACTTGGAAATCTTAGCTCAAACAGCTGCAAAACCTGTTTTCCCAGCACGGAGACCTTGAGTTCTATAAGATAAAGCCATAAACATGTGTATCCGAGTCTTCTATCAAAAGTTACAGCTATTTCTATGAAGTTGTACAAAAACGCTTTCTTTCGCCAAGACAGTGCGTTTCTCACTGTTACATGCATTTGAATGGGGAACTCGACCGAAACAAAGTATTGGTTTTCATTATGTGAATAACTTGGAAATCTTAGCTCAAACAGCTGCAAAACCTGTTTGCCCAGCACGGAGACCTTGAGTTCTATAAGATAAAGCCATAAACATGTGTATCCGAGTCTTCTATCAAAAGTTACAGCTATTTCTATGAAGTTGTACAAAAACGTTTTCTTTCGCCAAGACAGTGCGTTTCTCACTGTTACATGCATTTGAATGGGGAACTCGACCGAAACAAAGTATAAGGTTTCATTATGTGAATAACTTGGAAATCTTAGCTCAAACAGCTGCAAAACCTGTTTTCCCAGCACGGAGACCTTGAGTTCTATAATATAAGGCCATAAACATGTTTGTCTGAGTCTGAGTCTTCTATCAAAAGTTACAGCTATTTCTATGAAGTTGTACAAAAACGTTTTCTTTCGCCAAGACAGTGCGTTTCTCACTGTTACATGCATTTTGAATGGGGAACTCGACCGAAACAAAGTATAGGTTTTCATTATGTGAATAACTTGGAAATCTTAGCTCAAACAGCTGCAAAACCTGTTTTCCCAGCACGGAGACCTTGAGTTCTATAAGATAAAGCCATAAACATGTGTATCCGAGTCTTCTATCAAAAGTTACAGCTATTTCTATGAAGTTGTACAAAAACGCTTTCTTTCGCCAAGACAGTGCGTTTCTCACTGTTACATGCATTTGAATGGGGAACTCGACCAAAACAAAGTATAAGTTTTCATTATGTGAATAACTTGGAAATCTTAGCTCAAACAGCTGCAAAACCTATTTGCCCAGCACGGAGACCTTGAGTTCTATAAGATAAAGCCATAAACATGTTTGTCTGAGTCTTCTATCAAAAGTTACAGCTATTTATATGAAGTTGTACAAAAACGCTTTCTTTCGCCAAGACAGTGCGTTTCTCACTGTTACATGCATTTGAATGGGGAACTCGACCGAAACAAAGTATAGGTTTTCATTATGTGAATAACTTGGAAATCTTAGCTCAAACAGCTGCAAAACCTATTTGCCCAGCACGGAGACCTTGAGTTCTATAAGATAAAGCCATAAACATGTGTATCCGAGTCTTCTATCAGCTATTTATATGAAGTTGTACAAAAACGCTTTCTTTCGCCAAGACAGTATGTTTCTCACTGTTACATGCATACAGCTATTTATATGAAGTTGTACAAAAACGCTTTCTTTCGCCAAGACAGTGCGTTTCTCACTGTTACATGCATTTGAATGGGGAACTCGACCGAAACAAAGTATAAGTTTTCATTATGTGAATAACTTGGAAATCTTAGCTCAAACAGCTGCAAAACCTGTTTGCCCAGCACGGGAACCTTGAGTTCTATAAGATAAAGCCATAAACATGTGTATCCGAGTCTTCTATCAAAAGTTACAGCTATTTATATGAAGTTGTACAAAAACGCTTTCTTTCGCCAAGACAGTGCGTTTCTCACTGTTACATGCATTTGAATGGGGAACTCGACCGAAACAAAGTATAAGTTTTCATTATGTGAATAACTTGGAAATCTTAGCTCAAACAGCTGCAAAACCTGTTTGCCCAGCACGGAGACCTTGAGTTCTATAAGATAAAGCCATAAACATGTGTATCCGAGTCTTCTATCAAAAGTTACAGCTATTTCTATGAAGTTGTACAAAAACGCTTTCTTTCGCCAAGACAGTGCGTTTCTCACTGTTACATGCATTTGAATGGGGAACTCGACCGAAACAAAGTATAGGTTTTCATTATGTGAATAACTTGGAAATCTTAGCTCAAACAGCTGCAAAACCTGTTTGCCCAGCACGGAGACCTTGAGTTCTATAAGATAAAGCCATAAACATGTGTATCCGAGTCTTCTATCAAAAGTTACAGCTATTTCTATGAAGTTGTACAAAAACGCTTTCTTTCGCCAAGACAGTGCGTTTCTCACTGTTACATGCATTTGAATGGGGAACTCGACCGAAACAAAGTATAAGTTTTCATTATGTGAATAACTTGGAAATCTTAGCTCAAACAGCTGCAAAACCTGTTTGCCCAGCACGGGAACCTTGAGTTCTATAAGATAAAGCCATAAACATGTGTATCCGAGTCTTCTATCAAAAGTTACAGCTATTTATATGAAGTTGTACAAAAACGCTTTCTTTCGCCAAGACAGTGCGTTTCTCACTGTTACATGCATTTGAATGGGGAACTCGACCGAAACAAAGTATAGGTTTTCATTATGTGAATAACTTGGAAATCTTAGCTCAAACAGCTGCAAAACCTATTTGCCCAGCACGGAGACCTTGAGTTCTATAAGATAAAGCCATAAACATGTGTATCCGAGTCTTCTATCAGCTATTTATATGAAGTTGTACAAAAAAGCTTTCTTTCGCCAAGACAGTATGTTTCTCACTGTTACATGCATACAGCTATTTATATGAAGTTGTACAAAAACGCTTTCTTTCGCCAAGACAGTGCGTTTCTCACTGTTACATGCATTTGAATGGGGAACTCGACCGAAACAAAGTATAGGTTTTCATTACGTGAATAACTTGGAAATCTTAGCTCAAACAGCTGCAAAACCTATTTGCCCAGCACGGAGACCTTGAGTTCTATAAGATAAAGCCATAAACATGTGTATCCGAGTCTTCTATCAGCTATTTATATGAAGTTGTACAAAAAAGCTATCTTTCGCCAAGACAGTATGTTTCTCACTGTTACATGCATACAGCTATTTATATGAAGTTGTACAAAAACGCTTTCTTTCGCCAAGACAGTGCGTTTCTCACTGTTACATGCATTTGAATGGGGAACTCGACCGAAACAAAGTATAAGTTTTCATTATGTGAATAACTTGGAAATCTTAGCTCAAACAGCTGCAAAACCTGTTTGCCCAGCACGGGAACCTTGAGTTCTATAAGATAAAGCCATAAACATGTGTATCCGAGTCTTCTATCAAAAGTTACAGCTATTCATATGAAGTTGTACAAAAACGCTTTCTTTCGCCAAGACAGTGCGTTTCTCACTGTTACATGCATTTGAATGGGGAACTCGACCGAAACAAAGTATAAGTTTTCATTATGTGAATAACTTGGAAATCTTAGCTCAAACAGCTGCAAAACCTGTTTGCCCAGCACGGGAACCTTGAGTTCTATAAGATAAAGCCATAAACATGTGTATCCGAGTCTTCTATCAAAAGTTACAGCTATTTCTATGAAGTTGTACAAAAACGCTTTCTTTCGCCAAGACAGTGCGTTTCTCACTGTTACATGCATTTGAATGGGGAACTCGACCGAAACAAAGTATAGGTTTTCATTACGTGAATAACTTGGAAATCTTAGCTCAAACAGCTGCAAAACCTATTTGCCCAGCACGGAGACCTTGAGTTCTATAAGATAAAGCCATAAACATGTGTATCCGAGTCTTCTATCAGCTATTTATATGAAGTTGTACAAAAAAGCTTTCTTTCGCCAAGACAGTATGTTTCTCACTGTTACATGCATACAGCTATTTATATGAAGTTGTACAAAAACGCTTTCTTTCGCCAAGACAGTGCGTTTCTCACTGTTACATGCATTTGAATGGGGAACTCGACCGAAACAAAGTATAGGTTTTCATTATGTGAATAACTTGGAAATCTTAGCTCAAACAGCTGCAAAACCTATTTGCCCAGCACGGAGACCTTGAGTTCTATAAGATAAAGCCATAAACATGTGTATCCGAGTCTTCTATCAGCTATTTATATGAAGTTGTACAAAAAAGCTATCTTTCGCCAAGACAGTATGTTTCTCACTGTTACATGCATACAGCTATTTATATGAAGTTGTACAAAAACGCTTTCTTTCGCCAAGACAGTGCGTTTCTCACTGTTACATGCATTTGAATGGGGAACTCGACCGAAACAAAGTATAAGTTTTCATTATGTGAATAACTTGGAAATCTTAGCTCAAACAGCTGCAAAACCTGTTTGCCCAGCACGGGAACCTTGAGTTCTATAAGATAAAGCCATAAACATGTGTATCCGAGTCTTCTATCAAAAGTTACAGCTATTCATATGAAGTTGTACAAAAACGCTTTCTTTCGCCAAGACAGTGCGTTTCTCACTGTTACATGCATTTGAATGGGGAACTCCACCGAAACAAAGTATAAGTTTTCATTATGTGAATAACTTGGAAATCTTAGCTCAAACAGCTGCAAAACCTGTTTTCCCAGCACGGAGACCTTGAGTTCTATAAGATAAAGCCATAAACATGTTTGTCTGAGTCTTCTATCAAAAGTTACAGCTATTTATATGAAGTTGTACAAAAACGCTTTCTTTCGCCAAGACAGTGCGTTTCTCACTGTTACATGCATTTGAATGGGGAACTCGACCGAAACAAAGTATAGGTTTTCATTATGTGAATAACTTGGAAATCTTAGCTCAAACAGCTGCAAAACCTATTTGCCCAGCACGGAGACCTTGAGTTCTATAAGATAAAGCCATAAACATGTGTATCCGAGTCTTCTATCAGCTATTTATATGAAGTTGTACAAAAACGCTTTCTTTCGCCAAGACAGTATGTTTCTCACTGTTACATGCATACAGCTATTTATATGAAGTTGTACAAAAACGCTTTCTTTCGCCAAGACAGTGCGTTTCTCACTGTTACATGCATTTGAATGGGGAACTCCACCGAAACAAAGTATAAGTTTTCATTATGTGAATAACTTGGAAATCTTAGCTCAAACAGCTGCAAAACCTGTTTGCCCAGCACGTAGACCTTGAGTTCTATAAGATAAAGCCATAAACATGTGTATCCGAGTCTTCTATCAAAAGTTACAGCTATTTATATGAAGTTGTACAAAAACGCTTTCTTTCGCCAAGACAGTGCGTTTCTCACTGTTACATGCATTTGAATGGGGAACTCGACCGAAACAAAGTATAAGTTTTCATTATGTGAATAACTTGGAAATCTTAGCTCAAACAGCTGCAAAACCTGTTTGCCCAGCACGGAGACCTTGAGTTCTATAAGATAAAGCCATAAACATGTGTATCCGAGTCTTCTATCAAAAGTTACAGCTATTTATATGAAGTTGTACAAAAACGTTTTCTTTCGCCAAGACAGTGCGTTTCTCACTGTTACATGCATTTTGAATGGGGAACTCGACCGAAACAAAGTATAGGTTTTCATTATGTGAATAACTTGGAAATCTTAGCTCAAACAGCTGCAAAACCTGTTTTCCCAGCACGTAGACCTTGAGTTCTATAAGATAAAGCCATAAACATGTTTGTCTGAGTCTTCTATCAAAAGTTACAGCTATTTATATGAAGTTGTACAAAAACGCTTTCTTTCGCCAAGACAGTGCGTTTCTCACTGTTACATGCATTTGAATGGGGAACTCGACCGAAACAAAGTATAGGTTTTCATTATGTGAATAACTTGGAAATCTTAGCTCAAACAGCTGCAAAACCTGTTTGCCCAGCACGGAGACCTTGAGTTCTATAAGATAAAGCCATAAACATGTTTGTCTGAGTCTTCTATCAAAAGTTACAGCTATTTCTATGAAGTTGTACAAAAACGCTTTCTTTCGCCAAGACAGTGCGTTTCTCACTGTTACATGCATTTTGAATGGGGAACTCGACCGAAACAAAGTATAGTTTTCATTATGTGAATAACTTGGAAATCTTAGCTCAAACAGCTGCAAAACCTGTTTTCCCAGCACGTAGACCTTGAGTTCTATAAGATAAAGCCATAAACATGTTTGTCTGAGTCTTCTATCAAAAGTTACAGCTATTTATATGAAGTTGTACAAAAACGCTTTCTTTCGCCAAGACAGTGCGTTTCTCACTGTTACATGCATTTGAATGGGGAACTCGACCGAAACAAAGTATAAGTTTTCATTATGTGAATAACTTGGAAATCTTAGCTCAAACAGCTGCAAAACCTGTTTGCCCAGCACGGAGACCTTGAGTTCTATAAGATAAAGCCATAAACATGTGTATCCGAGTCTTCTATCAAAAGTTACAGCTATTTATATGAAGTTGTACAAAAACGTTTTCTTTCGCCAAGACAGTGCGTTTCTCACTGTTACATGCATTTTGAATGGGGAACTCGACCGAAACAAAGTATAGGTTTTCATTATGTGAATAACTTGGAAATCTTAGCTCAAACAGCTGCAAAACCTGTTTTCCCAGCACGTAGACCTTGAGTTCTATAAGATAAAGCCATAAACATGTGTATCCGAGTCTTCTATCAAAAGTTACAGCTATTTATATGAAGTTGTACAAAAACGCTTTCTTTCGCCAAGACAGTGCGTTTCTCACTGTTACATGCATTTGAATGGGGAACTCGACCGAAACAAAGTATAAGTTTTCATTATGTGAATAACTTGGAAATCTTAGCTCAAACAGCTGCAAAACCTGTTTGCCCAGCACGGGAACCTTGAGTTCTATAAGATAAAGCCATAAACATGTGTATCCGAGTCTTCTATCAAAAGTTACAGCTATTCATATGAAGTTGTACAAAAACGCTTTCTTTCGCCAAGACAGTGCGTTTCTCACTGTTACATGCATTTGAATGGGGAACTCCACCGAAACAAAGTATAAGGTTTCATTATGTGAATAACTTGGAAATATTAGCTCAAACAGCTGCAAAACCTGTTTTCCCAGCACGGAGACCTTGAGTTCTATAAGATAAAGCCATAAACATGTTTGTCTGAGTCTTCTATCAAAAGTTACAGCTATTTATATGAAGTTGTACAAAAACGCTTTCTTTCGCCAAGACAGTGCGTTTCTCACTGTTACATGCATTTGAATGGGGAACTCGACCGAAACAAAGTATAGGTTTTCATTATGTGAATAACTTGGAAATCTTAGCTCAAACAGCTGCAAAACCTATTTGCCCAGCACGGAGACCTTGAGTTCTATAAGATAAAGCCATAAACATGTGTATCCGAGTCTTCTATCAGCTATTTATATGAAGTTGTACAAAAACGCTTTCTTTCGCCAAGACAGTATGTTTCTCACTGTTACATGCATACAGATATTTATATGAAGTTGTACAAAAACGCTTTCTTTCGCCAAGACAGTGCGTTTCTCACTGTTACATGCATTTGAATGGGGAACTCCACCGAAACAAAGTATAAGTTTTCATTATGTGAATAACTTGGAAATCTTAGCTCAAACAGCTGCAAAACCTGTTTGCCCAGCACGGAGACCTTGAGTTCTATAAGATAAAGCCATAAACATGTGTATCCGAGTCTTCTATCAAAAGTTACAGCTATTTATATGAAGTTGTACAAAAACGTTTTCTTTCGCCAAGACAGTGCGTTTCTCACTGTTACATGCATTTTGAATGGGGAACTCGACCGAAACAAAGTATAGGTTTTCATTATGTGAATAACTTGGAAATCTTAGCTCAAACAGCTGCAAAACCTGTTTGCCCAGCACGTAGACCTTGAGTTCTATAAGATAAAGCCATAAACATGTGTATCCGAGTCTTCTATCAAAAGTTACAGCTATTTATATGAAGTTGTACAAAAACGCTTTCTTTCGCCAAGACAGTGCGTTGCTCACTGTTACATGCATTTGAATGGGGAACTCCACCGAAACAAAGTATAAGTTTTCATTATGTGAATAACTTGGAAATCTTAGCTCAAACAGCTGCAAAACCTGTTTGCCCAGCACGGAGACCTTGAGTTCTATAAGATAAAGCCATAAACATGTGTATCCGAGTCTTCTATCAAAAGTTACAGCTATTTATATGAAGTTGTACAAAAACGTTTTCTTTCGCCAAGACAGTGCGTTTCTCACTGTTACATGCATTTTGAATGGGGAACTCGACCGAAACAAAGTATAGGTTTTCATTATGTGAATAACTTGGAAATCTTAGCTCAAACAGCTGCAAAACCTGTTTTCCCAGCACGTAGACCTTGAGTTCTATAAGATAAAGCCATAAACATGTTTGTCTGAGTTTTCTATCAAAAGTTACAGCTATTTATATGAAGTTGTACAAAAACGCTTTCTTTCGCCAAGACAGTGCGTTTCTCACTGTTACATGCATTTGAATGGGGAACTCGACCGAAACAAAGTATAGGTTTTCATTATGTGAATAACTTGGAAATCTTAGCTCAAACAGCTGCAAAACCTGTTTGCCCAGCACGGAGACCTTGAGTTCTATAAGATAAAGCCATAAACATGTTTGTCTGAGTCTTCTATCAAAAGTTACAGCTATTTCTATGAAGTTGTACAAAAACGCTTTCTTTCGCCAAGACAGTGCGTTTCTCACTGTTACATGCATTTTGAATGGGGAACTCGACCGAAACAAAGTATAGTTTTCATTATGTGAATAACTTGGAAATCTTAGCTCAAACAGCTGCAAAACCTGTTTTCCCAGCACGTAGACCTTGAGTTCTATAAGATAAAGCCATAAACATGTTTGTCTGAGTCTTCTATCAAAAGTTACAGCTATTTATATGAAGTTGTACAAAAACGCTTTCTTTCGCCAAGACAGTGCGTTTCTCACTGTTACATGCATTTGAATGGGGAACTCGACCGAAACAAATTATAAGTTTTCATTATGTGAATAACTTGGAAATCTTAGCTCAAACAGCTGCAAAACCTGTTTGCCCAGCACGGAGACCTTGAGTTCTATAAGATAAAGCCATAAACATGTGTATCCGAGTCTTCTATCAAAAGTTACAGCTATTTATATGAAGTTGTACAAAAACGTTTTCTTTCGCCAAGACAGTGCGTTTCTCACTGTTACATGCATTTTGAATGGGGAACTCGACCGAAACAAAGTATAGGTTTTCATTATGTGAATAACTTGGAAATCTTAGCTCAAACAGCTGCAAAACCTGTTTTCCCAGCACGTAGACCTTGAGTTCTATAAGATAAAGCCATAAACATGTGTATCCGAGTCTTCTATCAAAAGTTACAGCTATTTATATGAAGTTGTACAAAAACGCTTTCTTTCGCCAAGACAGTGCGTTTCTCACTGTTACATGCATTTGAATGGGGAACTCGACCGAAACAAAGTATAAGTTTTCATTATGTGAATAACTTGGAAATCTTAGCTCAAACAGCTGCAAAACCTGTTTGCCCAGCACGGGAACCTTGAGTTCTATAAGATAAAGCCATAAACATGTGTATCCGAGTCTTCTATCAAAAGTTACAGCTATTCATATGAAGTTGTATAAAAACGCTTTCTTTCGCCAAGACAGTGCGTTTCTCACTGTTACATGCATTTGAATGGGGAACTCCACCGAAACAAAGTATAAGTTTTCATTATGTGAATAACTTGGAAATCTTAGCTCAAACAGCTGCAAAACCTGTTTTCCCAGCACGGAGACCTTGAGTTCTATAAGATAAAGCCATAAACATGTTTGTCTGAGTCTTCTATCAAAAGTTACAGCTATTTATATGAAGTTGTACAAAAACGCTTTCTTTCGCCAAGACAGTGCGTTTCTCACTGTTACATGCATTTGAATGGGGAACTCGACCGAAACAAAGTATAGGTTTTCATTATGTGAATAACTTGGAAATCTTAGCTCAAACAGCTGCAAAACCTATTTGCCCAGCACGGAGACCTTGAGTTCTATAAGATAAAGCCATAAACATGTGTATCCGAGTCTTCTATCAGCTATTTATATGAAGTTGTACAAAAACGCTTTCTTTCGCCAAGACAGTATGTTTCTCACTGTTACATGCATACAGCTATTTATATGAAGTTGTACAAAAACGCTTTCTTTCGCCAAGACAGTGCGTTTCTCACTGTTACATGCATTTGAATGGGGAACTCCACCGAAACAAAGTATAAGTTTTCATTATGTGAATAACTTGGAAATCTTAGCTCAAACAGCTGCAAAACCTGTTTGCCCAGCACGGGAACCTTGAGTTCTATAAGATAAAGCCATAAACATGTGTATCCGAGTCTTCTATCAAAAGTTACAGCTATTTATATGAAGTTGCACAAAATAGCTTTCTTTCGCCAAGACAGTGCGTTTCTCACTGTTACATGCATTTTGAATGGGGAACTCGACCGAAACAAAGTATAGGTTTTCATTATGTGAATAACTTGGAAATCTTAGCTCAAACAGCTGCAAAACCTGTTTGCCCAGCACGGAGACCTTGAGTTCTATAAGATAAAGCCATAAACATGTGTATCCGAGTCTTCTATCAAAAGTTACAGCTATTTATATGAAGTTGTACAAAAACGTTTTCTTTCGCCAAGACAGTGCGTTTCTCACTGTTACATGCATTTGAATGGGGAACTCCACCGAAACAAAGTATAAGTTTTCATTATGTGAATAACTTGGAAATCTTAGCTCAAACAGCTGCAAAACCTGTTTTCCCAGCACGGAGACCTTGAGTTCTATAAGATAAAGCCATAAACATGTTTGTCTGAGTCTTCTATCAAAAGTTACAGCTATTTATATGAAGTTGTACAAAAACGCTTTATTTCGCCAAGACAGTGCGTTTCTCACTGTTACATGCATTTGAATGGGGAACTCGACCGAAACAAAGTATAGGTTTTCATTACGTGAATAACTTGGAAATCTTAGCTCAAACAGCTGCAAAACCTATTTGCCCAGCACGGAGACCTTGAGTTCTATAAGATAAAGCCATAAACATGTGTATCCGAGTCTTCTATCAGCTATTTATATGAAGTTGTACAAAAAAGCTTTCTTTCGCCAAGACAGTATGTTTCTCACTGTTACATGCATTTTGAATGGGGAACTCGACCGAAACAAAGTATAGGTTTTCATTATGTGAATAACTTGGAAATCTTAGCTCAAACAGCTGCAAAACCTGTTTGCCCAGCACGGAGACTTTGAGTTCTATAAGATAAAGCCATAAACATGTGTATCCGAGTCTTCTATCAAAAGTTACAGCTATTTCTATGAAGTTGTACAAAAACGCTTTCTTTCGCCAAGACAGTGCGTTTCTCACTGTTACATGCATTTGAATGGGGAACTCGACCGAAACAAAGTATAGGTTTTCATTATGTGAATAACTTGGAAATCTTAGCTCAAACAGCTGCAAAACCTATTTGCCCAGCACGGAGACCTTGAGTTCTATAATATAAGGCCATAAACATGTTTGTCTGAGTCTTCTATCAAAAGTTACAGCTATTTATATGAAGTTGTACAAAAACGCTTTCTTTCGCCAAGACAGTGCGTTTCTCACTGTTACATGCATTTGAATGGGGAACTCGACCGAAACAAAGTATAGGTTTTCATTATGTGAATAACTTGGAAATCTTAGCTCACACAGCTGCAAAACCTATTTGCCCAGCACGGAGACCTTGAGTTCTATAATATAAGGCCATAAACATGTTTGTCTGAGTCTTCTATCAAAAGTTACAGCTATTTATATGAAGTTGTACAAAAACGCTTTCTTTCGCCAAGACAGTGCGTTTCTCACTGTTACATGCATTTTGAATGGGGAACTCGACCGAAACAAAGTATAGGTTTTCATTATGTGAATAACTTGGAAATCTTAGCTCAAACAGCTGCAAAACCTGTTTTCCCAGCACGGAGACCTTGAGTTCTATAAGATAAAGCCATAAACATGTGTATCCGAGTCTTCTATCAGCTATTTATATGAAGTTGTACAAAAACGCTTTCTTTCGCCAAGACAGTATGTTTCTCACTGTTACATGCATACAGCTATTTATATGAAGTTGTACAAAAACGCTTTCTTTCGCCAAGACAGTGCGTTTCTCACTGTTACATGCATTTGAATGGGGAACTCCACCGAAACAAAGTATAAGTTTTCATTATGTGAATAACTTGGAAATCTTAGCTCAAACAGCTGCAAAACCTGTTTGCCCAGCACGGGAACCTTGAGTTCTATAAGATAAAGCCATAAACATGTGTATCCGAGTCTTCTATCAAAAGTTACAGCTATTTATATGAAGTTGCACAAAATAGCTTTCTTTCGCCAAGACAGTGCGTTTCTCACTGTTACATGCATTTTGAATGGGGAACTCGACCGAAACAAAGTATAGGTTTTCATTATGTGAATAACTTGGAAATCTTAGCTCAAACAGCTGCAAAACCTGTTTGCCCAGCACGGAGACCTTGAGTTCTATAAGATAAAGCCATAAACATGTGTATCCGAGTCTTCTATCAAAAGTTACAGCTATTTATATGAAGTTGTACAAAAACGTTTTCTTTCGCCAAGACAGTGCGTTTCTCACTGTTACATGCATTTGAATGGGGAACTCCACCGAAACAAAGTATAAGTTTTCATTATGTGAATAACTTGGAAATCTTAGCTCAAACAGCTGCAAAACCTGTTTTCCCAGCACGGAGACCTTGAGTTCTATAAGATAAAGCCATAAACATGTTTGTCTGAGTCTTCTATCAAAAGTTACAGCTATTTATATGAAGTTGTACAAAAACGCTTTATTTCGCCAAGACAGTGCGTTTCTCACTGTTACATGCATTTGAATGGGGAACTCGACCGAAACAAAGTATAGGTTTTCATTACGTGAATAACTTGGAAATCTTAGCTCAAACAGCTGCAAAACCTATTTGCCCAGCACGGAGACCTTGAGTTCTATAAGATAAAGCCATAAACATGTGTATCCGAGTCTTCTATCAGCTATTTATATGAAGTTGTACAAAAAAGCTTTCTTTCGCCAAGACAGTATGTTTCTCACTGTTACATGCATTTTGAATGGGGAACTCGACCGAAACAAAGTATAGGTTTTCATTATGTGAATAACTTGGAAATCTTAGCTCAAACAGCTGCAAAACCTGTTTGCCCAGCACGGAGACTTTGAGTTCTATAAGATAAAGCCATAAACATGTGTATCCGAGTCTTCTATCAAAAGTTACAGCTATTTCTATGAAGTTGTACAAAAACGCTTTCTTTCGCCAAGACAGTGCGTTTCTCACTGTTACATGCATTTGAATGGGGAACTCGACCGAAACAAAGTATAGGTTTTCATTATGTGAATAACTTGGAAATCTTAGCTCAAACAGCTGCAAAACCTATTTGCCCAGCACGGAGACCTTGAGTTCTATAATATAAGGCCATAAACATGTTTGTCTGAGTCTTCTATCAAAAGTTACAGCTATTTATATGAAGTTGTACAAAAACGCTTTCTTTCGCCAAGACAGTGCGTTTCTCACTGTTACATGCATTTGAATGGGGAACTCGACCGAAACAAAGTATAGGTTTTCATTATGTGAATAACTTGGAAATCTTAGCTCACACAGCTGCAAAACCTATTTGCCCAGCACGGAGACCTTGAGTTCTATAATATAAGGCCATAAACATGTTTGTCTGAGTCTTCTATCAAAAGTTACAGCTATTTATATGAAGTTGTACAAAAACGCTTTCTTTCGCCAAGACAGTGCGTTTCTCACTGTTACATGCATTTTGAATGGGGAACTCGACCGAAACAAAGTATAGGTTTTCATTATGTGAATAACTTGGAAATCTTAGCTCAAACAGCTGCAAAACCTGTTTTCCCAACACGGAGACCTTGAGTTCTATAAGATAAAGCCATAAACATGTGTATCCGAGTCTTCTATCAGCTATTTATATGAAGTTGTACAAAAACGCTTTCTTTCGCCAAGACAGTATGTTTCTCACTGTTACATGCATACAGCTATTTATATGAAGTTGTACAAAAACGCTTTCTTTCGCCAAGACAGTGCGTTTCTCACTGTTACATGCATTTGAATGGGGAACTCCACCGAAACAAAGTATAAGTTTTCATTATGTGAATAACTTTGAAATCTTAGCTCAAACAGCTGCAAAACCTGTTTGCCCAGCACGGAGACCTTGAGTTCTATAAGATAAAGCCATAAACATGTGTATCCGAGTCTTCTATCAAAAGTTACAGCTATTTATATGAAGTTGTACAAAAACGTTTTCTTTCGCCAAGACAGTGCGTTTCTCACTGTTACATGCATTTGAATGGGGAACTCCACCGAAACAAAGTATAAGTTTTCATTATGTGAATAACTTGGAAATCTTAGCTCAAACAGCTGCAAAACCTGTTTTCCCAGCACGGAGACCTTGAGTTCTATAAGATAAAGCCATAAACATGTTTGTCTGAGTCTTCTATCAAAAGTTACAGCTATTTATATGAAGTTGTACAAAAACGCTTTATTTCGCCAAGACAGTGCGTTTCTCACTGTTACATGCATTTGAATGGGGAACTCGACCGAAACAAAGTATAGGTTTTCATTACGTGAATAACTTGGAAATCTTAGCTCAAACAGCTGCAAAACCTATTTGCCCAGCACGGAGACCTTGAGTTCTATAAGATAAAGCCATAAACATGTGTATCCGAGTCTTCTATCAGCTATTTATATGAAGTTGTACAAAAAAGCTTTCTTTCGCCAAGACAGTATGTTTCTCACTGTTACATGCATACAGCTATTTATATGAAGTTGTACAAAAACGCTTTCTTTCGCCAAGACAGTGCGTTTCTCACTGTTACATGCATTTGAATGGGGAACTCCACCGAAACAAAGTATAAGTTTTCATTATGTGAATAACTTTGAAATCTTAGCTCAAACAGCTGCAAAACCTGTTTGCCCAGCACGGGAACCTTGAGTTCTATAAGATAAAGCCATAAACATGTGTATCCGAGTCTTCTATCAAAAGTTACAGCTATTTATATGAAGTTGCACAAAATAGCTTTCTTTCGCCAAGACAGTGCGTTTCTCACTGTTACATGCATTTTGAATGGGGAACTCGACCGAAACAAAGTATAGGTTTTCATTATGTGAATAACTTGGAAATCTTAGCTCAAACAGCTGCAAAACCTGTTTGCCCAGCACGGGAACCTTGAGTTCTATAAGATAAAGCCATAAACATGTGTATCCGAGTCTTCTATCAAAAGTTACAGCTATTTATATGAAGTTGTACAAAAACGCTTTCTTTCGCCAAGACAGTGCGTTTCTCACTGTTACATGCATTTGAATGGGGAACTCGACCGAAACAAAGTATAAGGTTTCATTATGTGAATAACTTGGAAATATTAGCTCAAACAGCTGCAAAACCTGTTTTCCCAGCACGGAGACCTTGAGTTCTATAATATAAGGCCATAAACATGTTTGTCTGAGTCTTCTATCAAAAGTTACAGCTATTTCTATGAAGTTGTACAAAAACGCTTTCTTTCGCCAAGACAGTGCGTTTCTCACTGTTACATGCATTTGAATGGGGAACTCGACCGAAACAAAGTATAGGTTTTCATTATGTGAATAACTTGGAAATCTTAGCTCAAACAGCTGCAAAACCTGTTTGCCCAGCACGGAGACCTTGAGTTCTATAAGATAAAGCCATAAACATGTGTATCCGAGTCTTCTATCAGCTATTTATATGAAGTTGTACAAAAACGCTTTCTTTCGCCAAGACAGTATGTTTCTCACTGTTACATGCATACAGCTATTTCTATGAAGTTGTACAAAAACGCTTTCTTTCGCCAAGACAGTGCGTTTCTCACTGTTACATGCAGTTGAATGGGGAACTCCACCGAAACAAAGTATAAGTTTTCATTATGTGAATAACTTTGAAATCTTAGCTCAAACAGCTGCAAAACCTGTTTGCCCAGCACGGGAACCTTGAGTTCTATAAGATAAAGCCATAAACATGTGTATCCGAGTCTTCTATCAAAAGTTACAGCTATTTATATGAAGTTGCACAAAATAGCTTTCTTTCGCCAAGACAGTGCGTTTCTCACTGTTACATGCATTTTGAATGGGGAACTCGACCGAAACAAAGTATAGGTTTTCATTATGTGAATAACTTGGAAATCTTAGCTCAAACAGCTGCAAAACCTGTTTGCCCAGCACGGGAACCTTGAGTTCTATAAGATAAAGCCATAAACATGTGTATCCGAGTCTTCTATCAAAAGTTACAGCTATTTATATGAAGTTGTACAAAAACGCTTTCTTTCGCCAAGACAGTGCGTTTCTCACTGTTACATGCATTTGAATGGGGAACTCGACCGAAACAAAGTATAAGGTTTCATTATGTGAATAACTTGGAAATCTTAGCTCAAACAGCTGCAAAACCTGTTTTCCCAGCACGGAGACCTTGAGTTCTATAATATAAGGCCATAAACATGTTTGTCTGAGTCTTCTATCAAAAGTTACAGCTATTTCTATGAAGTTGTACAAAAACGCTTTCTTTCGCCAAGACAGTGCGTTTCTCACTGTTACATGCATTTGAATGGGGAACTCGACCGAAACAAAGTATAGGTTTTCATTATGTGAATAACTTGGAAATCTTAGCTCAAACAGCTGCAAAACCTGTTTGCCCAGCACGGAGACCTTGAGTTCTATAAGATAAAGCCATAAACATGTGTATCCGAGTCTTCTATCAGCTATTTATATGAAGTTGTACAAAAACGCTTTCTTTCGCCAAGACAGTATGTTTCTCACTGTTACATGCATACAGCTATTTATATGAAGTTGTACAAAAACGCTTTCTTTCGCCAAGACAGTGCGTTTCTCACTGTTACATGCATTTGAATGGGGAACTCCACCGAAACAAAGTATAAGTTTTCATTATGTGAATAACTTTGAAATCTTAGCTCAAACAGCTGCAAAACCTGTTTGCCCAGCACGGGAACCTTGAGTTCTATAAGATAAAGCCATAAACATGTGTATCCGAGTCTTCTATCAAAAGTTACAGCTATTTATATGAAGTTGCACAAAATAGCTTTCTTTCGCCAAGACAGTGCGTTTCTCACTGTTACATGCATTTTGAATGGGGAACTCGACCGAAACAAAGTATAGGTTTTCATTATGTGAATAACTTGGAAATCTTAGCTCAAACAGCTGCAAAACCTGTTTGCCCAGCACGGGAACCTTGAGTTCTATAAGATAAAGCCATAAACATGTGTATCCGAGTCTTCTATCAAAAGTTACAGCTATTTATATGAAGTTGTACAAAAACGCTTTCTTTCGCCAAGACAGTGCGTTTCTCACTGTTACATGCATTTGAATGGGGAACTCGACCGAAACAAAGTATAAGTTTTCATTATGTGAATAACTTGGAAATCTTAGCTCAAACAGCTGCAAAACCTGTTTGCCCAGCACCGAGACCTTGAGTTCTATAAGATAAAGCCATAAACATGTGTATCCGAGTCTTCTATCAAAAGTTACAGCTATTTATATGAAGTTGCACAAAATAGCTTTCTTTCGCCAAGACAGTGCGTTTCTCACTGTTACATGCATTTTGAATGGGGAACTCGACCGAAACAAAGTATAGGTTTTCATTATGTGAATAACTTGGAAATCTTAGCTCAAACAGCTGCAAAACCTGTTTGCCCAGCACGGGAACCTTGAGTTCTATAAGATAAAGCCATAAACATGTGTATCCGAGTCTTCTATCAAAAGTTACAGCTATTTCTATGAAGTTGTACAAAAACGCTTTCTTTCGCCAAGACAGTGCGTTTCTCACTGTTACATGCATTTGAATGGGGAACTCGACCGAAACAAAGTATAAGGTTTCATTATGTGAATAACTTGGAAATCTTAGCTCAAACAGCTGCAAAACCTGTTTTCCCAGCACGGAGACCTTGAGTTCTATAAGATAAAGCCATAAACATGTGTATCCGAGTCTTCTATCAAAAGTTACAGCTATTTCTATGAAGTTGTACAAAAACGCTTTCTTTCGCCAAGACAGTGCGTTTCTCACTGTTACATGCATTTGAATGGGGAACTCGACCGAAACAAAGTATTGGTTTTCATTATGTGAATAACTTGGAAATCTTAGCTCAAACAGCTGCAAAACCTGTTTGCCCAGCACGGAGACCTTGAGTTCTATAATATAAGGCCATAAACATGTTTGTCTGAGTCTGAGTCTTCTATCAAAAGTTACAGCTATTTCTATGAAGTTGTACAAAAACGTTTTCTTTCGCCAAGACAGTGCGTTTCTCACTGTTACATGCATTTTGAATGGGGAACTCGACCGAAACAAAGTATAGGTTTTCATTATGTGAATAACTTGGAAATCTTAGCTCAAACAGCTGCAAAACCTGTTTTCCCAGCACGGAGACCTTGAGTTCTATAAGATAAAGCCATAAACATGTGTATCCGAGTCTTCTATCAAAGGTTACAGCTATTTCTATGAAGTTGTACAAAAACGCTTTCTTTCGCCAAGACAGTGCGTTTCTCACTGTTACATGCATTTGAATGGGGAACTCGACCAAAACAAAGTATAAGGTTTCATTATGTGAATAACTTGGAAATCTTAGCTCAAACAGCTGCAAAACCTGTTTTCCCAGCACGGAGACCTTGAGTTCTATAATATAAGGCCATAAACATGTTTGTCTGAGTCTTCTATCAAAAGTTACAGCTATTTCTATGAAGTTGTACAAAAACGCTTTCTTTCGCCAAGACAGTGCGTTTCTCACTGTTACATGCATTTGAATGGGGAACTCGACCGAAACAAAGTATAGGTTTTCATTATGTGAATAACTTGGAAATCTTAGCTCAAACAGCTGCAAAACCTGTTTGCCCAGCACGGAGACCTTGAGTTCTATAAGATAAAGCCATAAACATGTGTATCCGAGTCTTCTATCAGCTATTTATATGAAGTTGTACAAAAACGCTTTCTTTCGCCAAGACAGTATGTTTCTCACTGTTACATGCATACAGCTATTTATATGAAGTTGTACAAAAACGCTTTCTTTCGCCAAGACAGTGCGTTTCTCACTGTTACATGCATTTGAATGGGGAACTCCACCGAAACAAAGTATAAGTTTTCATTATGTGAATAACTTTGAAATCTTAGCTCAAACAGCTGCAAAACCTGTTTGCCCAGCACGGGAACCTTGAGTTCTATAAGATAAAGCCATAAACATGTGTATCCGAGTCTTCTATCAAAAGTTACAGCTATTTATATGAAGTTGCACAAAATAGCTTTCTTTCGCCAAGACAGTGCGTTTCTCACTGTTACATGCATTTTGAATGGGGAACTCGACCGAAACAAAGTATAGGTTTTCATTATGTGAATAACTTGGAAATCTTAGCTCAAACAGCTGCAAAACCTGTTTGCCCAGCACGGGAACCTTGAGTTCTATAAGATAAAGCCATAAACATGTGTATCCGAGTCTTCTATCAAAAGTTACAGCTATTTATATGAAGTTGTACAAAAACGCTTTCTTTCGCCAAGACAGTGCGTTTCTCACTGTTACATGCATTTGAATGGGGAACTCGACCGAAACAAAGTATAAGTTTTCATTATGTGAATAACTTGGAAATCTTAGCTCAAACAGCTGCAAAACCTGTTTGCCCAGCACCGAGACCTTGAGTTCTATAAGATAAAGCCATAAACATGTGTATCCGAGTCTTCTATCAAAAGTTACAGCTATTTATATGAAGTTGCACAAAATAGCTTTCTTTCGCCAAGACAGTGCGTTTCTCACTGTTACATGCATTTTGAATGGGGAACTCGACCGAAACAAAGTATAGGTTTTCATTATGTGAATAACTTGGAAATCTTAGCTCAAACAGCTGCAAAACCTGTTTGCCCAGCACGGGAACCTTGAGTTCTATAAGATAAAGCCATAAACATGTGTATCCGAGTCTTCTATCAAAAGTTACAGCTATTTCTATGAAGTTGTACAAAAACGCTTTCTTTCGCCAAGACAGTGCGTTTCTCACTGTTACATGCATTTGAATGGGGAACTCGACCGAAACAAAGTATAAGGTTTCATTATGTGAATAACTTGGAAATCTTAGCTCAAACAGCTGCAAAACCTGTTTTCCCAGCACGGAGACCTTGAGTTCTATAAGATAAAGCCATAAACATGTGTATCCGAGTCTTCTATCAAAAGTTACAGCTATTTCTATGAAGTTGTACAAAAACGCTTTCTTTCGCCAAGACAGTGCGTTTCTCACTGTTACATGCATTTGAATGGGGAACTCGACCGAAACAAAGTATTGGTTTTCATTATGTGAATAACTTGGAAATCTTAGCTCAAACAGCTGCAAAACCTGTTTGCCCAGCACGGAGACCTTGAGTTCTATAATATAAGGCCATAAACATGTTTGTCTGAGTCTGAGTCTTCTATCAAAAGTTACAGCTATTTCTATGAAGTTGTACAAAAACGTTTTCTTTCGCCAAGACAGTGCGTTTCTCACTGTTACATGCATTTTGAATGGGGAACTCGACCGAAACAAAGTATAGGTTTTCATTATGTGAATAACTTGGAAATCTTAGCTCAAACAGCTGCAAAACCTGTTTTCCCAGCACGGAGACCTTGAGTTCTATAAGATAAAGCCATAAACATGTGTATCCGAGTCTTCTATCAAAGGTTACAGCTATTTCTATGAAGTTGTACAAAAACGCTTTCTTTCGCCAAGACAGTGCGTTTCTCACTGTTACATGCATTTGAATGGGGAACTCGACCAAAACAAAGTATAAGGTTTCATTATGTGAATAACTTGGAAATCTTAGCTCAAACAGCTGCAAAACCTATTTGCCCAGCACGGAGACCTTGAGTTCTATAATATAAGGCCATAAACATGTTTGTCTGAGTCTTCTATCAAAAGTTACAGCTATTTCTATGAAGTTGTACAAAATAGCTTTCTTTCGCCAAGACAGTGCGTTTCTCACTGTTACATGCATTTGAATGGGGAACTCGACCGAAACAAAGTATAAGTTTTCATTATGTGAATAACTTGGAAATCTTAGCTCAAACAGCTGCAAAACCTGTTTGCCCAGCACGGGAACCTTGAGTTCTATAAGATAAAGCCATAAACATGTGTATCCGAGTCTTCTATCAAAAGTTACAGCTATTTCTATGAAGTTGTACAAAATAGCTTTCTTTCGCCAAGACAGTGCGTTTCTCACTGTTACATGCATTTGAATGGGGAACTCGACCGAAACAAAGTATAAGGTTTCATTATGTGAATAACTTGGAAATCTTAGCTCAAACAGCTGCAAAACCTGTTTGCCCAGCACGGAGACTTTGAGTTCTATAAGATAAAGCCATAAACATGTGTATCCGAGTCTTCTATCAAAAGTTACAGCTATTTCTATGAAGTTGTACAAAAACGCTTTCTTTCGCCAAGACAGTGCGTTTCTCACTGTTACATGCATTTGAATGGGGAACTCGACCGAAACAAAGTATTGGTTTTCATTATGTGAATAACTTGGAAATCTTAGCTCAAACAGCTGCAAAACCTGTTTGCCCAGCACGGAGACCTTGAGTTCTATAATATAAGGCCATAAACATGTTTGTCTGAGTCTGAGTCTTCTATCAAAAGTTACAGCTATTTCTATGAAGTTGTACAAAAACGTTTTCTTTCGCCAAGACAGTGCGTTTCTCACTGTTACATGCATTTTGAATGGGGAACTCGACCGAAACAAAGTATAGGTTTTCATTATGTGAATAACTTGGAAATCTTAGCTCAAACAGCTGCAAAACCTGTTTTCCCAGCACGGAGACCTTGAGTTCTATAAGATAAAGCCATAAACATGTGTATCCGAGTCTTCTATCAAAGGTTACAGCTATTTCTATGAAGTTGTACAAAAACGCTTTCTTTCGCCAAGACAGTGCGTTTCTCACTGTTACATGCATTTGAATGGGGAACTCGACCAAAACAAAGTATAAGGTTTCATTATGTGAATAACTTGGAAATCTTAGCTCAAACAGCTGCAAAACCTATTTGCCCAGCACGGAGACCTTGAGTTCTATAATATAAGGCCATAAACATGTTTGTCTGAGTCTTCTATCAAAAGTTACAGCTATTTCTATGAAGTTGTACAAAATAGCTTTCTTTCGCCAAGACAGTGCGTTTCTCACTGTTACATGCATTTGAATGGGGAACTCGACCGAAACAAAGTATAAGGTTTCATTATGTGAATAACTTGGAAATCTTAGCTCAAACAGCTGCAAAACCTGTTTTCCCAGCACGGAGACCTTGAGTTCTATAATATAAGGCCATAAACATGTTTGTCTGAGTCTTCTATCAAAAGTTACAGCTATTTCTATGAAGTTGTACAAAAACGCTTTCTTTCGCCAAGACAGTGCGTTTCTCACTGTTACATGCATTTGAATGGGGAACTCGACCGAAACAAAGTATAGGTTTTCATTATGTGAATAACTTGGAAATCTTAGCTCAAACAGCTGCAAAACCTGTTTGCCCAGCACGGAGACCTTGAGTTCTATAAGATAAAGCCATAAACATGTGTATCCGAGTCTTCTATCAGCTATTTATATGAAGTTGTACAAAAACGCTTTCTTTCGCCAAGACAGTATGTTTCTCACTGTTACATGCATACAGCTATTTATATGAAGTTGTACAAAAACGCTTTCTTTCGCCAAGACAGTGCGTTTCTCACTGTTACATGCATTTGAATGGGGAACTCCACCGAAACAAAGTATAAGTTTTCATTATGTGAATAACTTTGAAATCTTAGCTCAAACAGCTGCAAAACCTGTTTGCCCAGCACGGGAACCTTGAGTTCTATAAGATAAAGCCATAAACATGTGTATCCGAGTCTTCTATCAAAAGTTACAGCTATTTATATGAAGTTGCACAAAATAGCTTTCTTTCGCCAAGACAGTGCGTTTCTCACTGTTACATGCATTTTGAATGGGGAACTCGACCGAAACAAAGTATAGGTTTTCATTATGTGAATAACTTGGAAATCTTAGCTCAAACAGCTGCAAAACCTGTTTGCCCAGCACGGGAACCTTGAGTTCTATAAGATAAAGCCATAAACATGTGTATCCGAGTCTTCTATCAAAAGTTACAGCTATTTATATGAAGTTGTACAAAAACGCTTTCTTTCGCCAAGACAGTGCGTTTCTCACTGTTACATGCATTTGAATGGGGAACTCGACCGAAACAAAGTATAAGTTTTCATTATGTGAATAACTTGGAAATCTTAGCTCAAACAGCTGCAAAACCTGTTTGCCCAGCACCGAGACCTTGAGTTCTATAAGATAAAGCCATAAACATGTGTATCCGAGTCTTCTATCAAAAGTTACAGCTATTTATATGAAGTTGCACAAAATAGCTTTCTTTCGCCAAGACAGTGCGTTTCTCACTGTTACATGCATTTTGAATGGGGAACTCGACCGAAACAAAGTATAGGTTTTCATTATGTGAATAACTTGGAAATCTTAGCTCAAACAGCTGCAAAACCTGTTTGCCCAGCACGGGAACCTTGAGTTCTATAAGATAAAGCCATAAACATGTGTATCCGAGTCTTCTATCAAAAGTTACAGCTATTTCTATGAAGTTGTACAAAAACGCTTTCTTTCGCCAAGACAGTGCGTTTCTCACTGTTACATGCATTTGAATGGGGAACTCGACCGAAACAAAGTATAAGGTTTCATTATGTGAATAACTTGGAAATCTTAGCTCAAACAGCTGCAAAACCTGTTTTCCCAGCACGGAGACCTTGAGTTCTATAAGATAAAGCCATAAACATGTGTATCCGAGTCTTCTATCAAAAGTTACAGCTATTTCTATGAAGTTGTACAAAAACGCTTTCTTTCGCCAAGACAGTGCGTTTCTCACTGTTACATGCATTTGAATGGGGAACTCGACCGAAACAAAGTATAAGTTTTCATTATGTGAATAACTTGGAAATCTTAGCTCAAACAGCTGCAAAACCTGTTTGCCCAGCACGGAGACCTTGAGTTCTATAATATAAGGCCATAAACATGTTTGTCTGAGTCTGAGTCTTCTATCAAAAGTTACAGCTATTTCTATGAAGTTGTACAAAAACGTTTTCTTTCGCCAAGACAGTGCGTTTCTCACTGTTACATGCATTTTGAATGGGGAACTCGACCGAAACAAAGTATAGGTTTTCATTATGTGAATAACTTGGAAATCTTAGCTCAAACAGCTGCAAAACCTGTTTTCCCAGCACGGAGACCTTGAGTTCTATAAGATAAAGCCATAAACATGTGTATCCGAGTCTTCTATCAAAGGTTACAGCTATTTCTATGAAGTTGTACAAAAACGCTTTCTTTCGCCAAGACAGTGCGTTTCTCACTGTTACATGCATTTGAATGGGGAACTCGACCAAAACAAAGTATAAGGTTTCATTATGTGAATAACTTGGAAATCTTAGCTCAAACAGCTGCAAAACCTATTTGCCCAGCACGGAGACCTTGAGTTCTATAATATAAGGCCATAAACATGTTTGTCTGAGTCTTCTATCAAAAGTTACAGCTATTTCTATGAAGTTGTACAAAATAGCTTTCTTTCGCCAAGACAGTGCGTTTCTCACTGTTACATGCATTTGAATGGGGAACTCGACCGAAACAAAGTATAAGTTTTCATTATGTGAATAACTTGGAAATCTTAGCTCAAACAGCTGCAAAACCTGTTTGCCCAGCACGGGAACCTTGAGTTCTATAAGATAAAGCCATAAACATGTGTATCCGAGTCTTCTATCAAAAGTTACAGCTATTTCTATGAAGTTGTACAAAATAGCTTTCTTTCGCCAAGACAGTGCGTTTCTCACTGTTACATGCATTTGAATGGGGAACTCGACCGAAACAAAGTATAAGGTTTCATTATGTGAATAACTTGGAAATCTTAGCTCAAACAGCTGCAAAACCTGTTTGCCCAGCACGGAGACTTTGAGTTCTATAAGATAAAGCCATAAACATGTGTATCCGAGTCTTCTATCAAAAGTTACAGCTATTTCTATGAAGTTGTACAAAAACGCTTTCTTTCGCCAAGACAGTGCGTTTCTCACTGTTACATGCATTTGAATGGGGAACTCGACCGAAACAAAGTATTGGTTTTCATTATGTGAATAACTTGGAAATCTTAGCTCAAACAGCTGCAAAACCTGTTTGCCCAGCACGGAGACCTTGAGTTCTATAATATAAGGCCATAAACATGTTTGTCTGAGTCTGAGTCTTCTATCAAAAGTTACAGCTATTTCTATGAAGTTGTACAAAAACGTTTTCTTTCGCCAAGACAGTGCGTTTCTCACTGTTACATGCATTTTGAATGGGGAACTCGACCGAAACAAAGTATAGGTTTTCATTATGTGAATAACTTGGAAATCTTAGCTCAAACAGCTGCAAAACCTGTTTTCCCAGCACGGAGACCTTGAGTTCTATAAGATAAAGCCATAAACATGTGTATCCGAGTCTTCTATCAAAGGTTACAGCTATTTCTATGAAGTTGTACAAAAACGCTTTCTTTCGCCAAGACAGTGCGTTTCTCACTGTTACATGCATTTGAATGGGGAACTCGACCAAAACAAAGTATAAGGTTTCATTATGTGAATAACTTGGAAATCTTAGCTCAAACAGCTGCAAAACCTATTTGCCCAGCACGGAGACCTTGAGTTCTATAATATAAGGCCATAAACATGTTTGTCTGAGTCTTCTATCAAAAGTTACAGCTATTTCTATGAAGTTGTACAAAATAGCTTTCTTTCGCCAAGACAGTGCGTTTCTCACTGTTACATGCATTTGAATGGGGAACTCCACCGAAACAAAGTATAAGTTTTCATTATGTGAATAACTTGGAAATCTTAGCTCAAACAGCTGCAAAACCTGTTTGCCCAGCACGGGAACCTTGAGTTCTATAAGATAAAGCCATAAACATGTGTATCCGAGTCTTCTATCAAAAGTTACAGCTATTTCTATGAAGTTGTACAAAATAGCTTTCTTTCGCCAAGACAGTGCGTTTCTCACTGTTACATGCATTTGAATGGGGAACTCGACCGAAACAAAGTATAAGGTTTCATTATGTGAATAACTTGGAAATCTTAGCTCAAACAGCTGCAAAACCTGTTTGCCCAGCACGGAGACTTTGAGTTCTATAAGATAAAGCCATAAACATGTGTATCCGAGTCTTCTATCAAAAGTTACAGCTATTTCTATGAAGTTGTACAAAAACGCTTTCTTTCCCCAAGACAGTGCGTTTCTCACTGTTACATGCATTTGAATGGGGAACTCGACCGAAACAAAGTATTGGTTTTCATTATGTGAATAACTTGGAAATCTTAGCTCAAACAGCTGCAAAACCTGTTTGCCCAGCACGGAGACCTTGAGTTCTATAAGATAAAGCCATAAACATGTGTATCCGAGTCTTCTATCAAAAGTTACAGCTATTTCTATGAAGTTGTACAAAAACGCTTTCTTTCGCCAAGACAGTGCGTTTCTCACTGTAACATGCATTTGAATGGGGAACTCGACCGAAACAAAGTATAAGGTTTCATTATGTGAATAACTTGGAAATCTTAGCTCAAACAGCTGCAAAACCTGTTTTCCCAGCACGGAGACCTTGAGTTCTATAATATAAGGCCATAAACATGTTTGTCTGAGTCTGAGTCTTCTATCAAAAGTTACAGCTATTTCTATGAAGTTGTACAAAAACGTTTTCTTTCGCCAAGACAGTGCGTTTCTCACTGTTACATGCATTTTGAATGGGGAACTCGACCGAAACAAAGTATAGGTTTTCATTATGTGAATAACTTGGAAATCTTAGCTCAAACAGCTGCAAAACCTGTTTTCCCAGCACGGAGACCTTGAGTTCTATAAGATAAAGCCATAAACATGTGTATCCGAGTCTTCTATCAAAGGTTACAGCTATTTCTATGAAGTTGTACAAAAACGCTTTCTTTCGCCAAGACAGTGCGTTTCTCACTGTTACATGCATTTGAATGGGGAACTCGACCAAAACAAAGTATAAGGTTTCATTATGTGAATAACTTGGAAATCTTAGCTCAAACAGCTGCAAAACCTATTTGCCCAGCACGGAGACCTTGAGTTCTATAAGATAAAGCCATAAACATGTTTGTCTGAGTCTTCTATCAAAAGTTACAGCTATTTATATGAAGTTGTACAAAAACGCTTTCTTTCGCCAAGACAGTGCGTTTCTCACTGTTACATGCATTTGAATGGGGAACTCGACCGAAACAAAGTATAGGTTTTCATTATGTGAATAACTTGGAAATCTTAGCTCAAACAGCTGCAAAACCTATTTGCCCAGCACGGAGACCTTGAGTTCTATAAGATAAAGCCATAAACATGTGTATCCGAGTCTTCTATCAGCTATTTATATGAAGTTGTACAAAAACGCTTTCTTTCGCCAAGACAGTATGTTTCTCACTGTTACATGCATACAGCTATTTATATGAAGTTGTACAAAAACGCTTTCTTTCGCCAAGACAGTGCGTTTCTCACTGTTACATGCATTTGAATGGGGAACTCGACCGAAACAAAGTATAAGTTTTCATTATGTGAATAACTTGGAAATCTTAGCTCAAACAGCTGCAAAACCTGTTTGCCCAGCACGGGAACCTTGAGTTCTATAAGATAAAGCCATAAACATGTGTATCCGAGTCTTCTATCAAAAGTTACAGCTATTTAAATGAAGTTGTACAAAAACGCTTTCTTTCGCCAAGACAGTGCGTTTCTCACTGTTACATGCATTTTGAATGGGGAACTCGACCGAAACAAAGTATAAGTTTTCATTATGTGAATAACTTGGAAATCTTAGCTCAAACAGCTGCAAAACCTGTTTTCCCAGCACGGGAACCTTGAGTTCTATAAGATAAAGCCATAAACATGTGTATCCGAGTCTTCTATCAAAAGTTACAGCTATTCATATGAAGTTGTACAAAAACGCTTTCTTTCGCCAAGACAGTGCTTTTCTCACTGTTACATGCATTTTGAATGGGGAACTCGACCGAAACAAAGTATAGGTTTTCATTATGTGAATAACTTGGAAATCTTAGCTCAAACAGCTGCAAAACCTGTTTTCCCAGCACGGAGACCTTGAGTTCTATAAGATAAAGCCATAAACATGTTTGTCTGAGTCTTCTATCAAAAGTTACAGCTATTTATATGAAGTTGTACAAAAACGCTTTCTTTCGCCAAGACAGTGCGTTTCTCACTGTTACATGCATTTGAATGGGGAACTCGACCGAAACAAAGTATAAGTTTTCATTATGTGAATAACTTGGAAATCTTAGCTCAAACAGCTGCAACACCTGTTTTCCCAGCACGGAGACCTTGAGTTCTATAAGATAAAGCCATAAACATGTTTGTCTGAGTCTTCTATCAAAAGTTACAGCTATTTCTATGAAGTTGTACAAAAACGCTTTCTTTCACCAAGACAGTGCGTTTCTCACTGTTACATGCATTTTGAATGGGGAACTCCACCGAAACAAAGTATAGGTTTTCATTATGTGAATAACTTGGAAATCTTAGCTCAAACAGCTGCAAAACCTGTTTTCCCAGCACGGGAACCTTGAGTTCTATAAGATAAAGCCATAAACATGTGTATCCGAGTCTTCTATCAAAAGTTACAGCTATTTATATGAAGTTGTACAAAAACGCTTTCTTTCGCCAAGACAGTGCGTTTCTCACTGTTACATGCATTTGAATGGGGAACTCGACCGAAACAAAGTATAGGTTTTCATTATGTGAATAACTTGGAAATCTTAGCTCAAACAGCTGCAAAACCTGTTTGCCCAGCACGGAGACCTTGAGTTCTATAAGATAAAGCCATAAACATGTGTATCCGAGTCTTCTATCAAAAGTTACAGCTATTTATATGAAATTGTACAAAAACGTTTTCTTTCGCCAAGACAGTGCGTTTCTCACTGTTACATGCATTTTGAATGGGGAACTCGACCGAAACAAAGTATAGGTTTTCATTATGTGAATAACTTGGAAATCTTAGCTCAAACAGCTGCAAAACCTGTTTTCCCAGCACGGGAACCTTGAGTTCTATAAGATAAAGCCATAAACATGTGTATCCGAGTCTTCTATCAAAAGTTACAGCTATTTATATGAAGTTGTACAAAAACGCTTTCTTTCGCCAAGACAGTGCGTTTCTCACTGTTACATGCATTTGAATGGGGAACTCCACCGAAACAAAGTATAGGTTTTCATTATGTGAATAACTTGGAAATCTTAGCTCAAACAGCTGCAAAACCTGTTTGCCCAGCACGGAGACCTTGAGTTCTATAAGATAAAGCCATAAACATGTGTATCCGAGTCTTCTATCAAAAGTTACAGCTATTTAAATGAAGTTGTACAAAAACGCTTTCTTTCGCCAAGACAGTGCGTTTCTCACTGTTACATGCATTTGAATGGGGAACTCGACCGAAACAAAGTATAGGTTTTCATTATGTGAATAACTTGGAAATCTTAGCTCAAACAGCTGCAAAACCTGTTTTCCCAGCACGGAGACCTTGAGTTCTATAAGATAAAGCCATAAACATGTTTGTCTGAGTCTTCTATCAAAAGTTACAGCTATTTATATGAAGTTGTACAAAAACGCTTTCTTTCGCCAAGACAGTGCGTTTCTCACTGTTACATGCATTTGAATGGGGAACTCGACCGAAACAAAGTATAAGTTTTCATTATGTGAATAACTTGGAAATCTTAGCTCAAACAGCTGCAAAACCTGATTTCCCAGCACGGAAACCTTGAGTTCTATAATATAAGGCCATAAACATGTTTGTCTGAGTCTTCTATCAAAAGTTACAGCTATTTCTATGAAGTTGTACAAAAACGCTTTCTTTCGCCAAGACAGTGCGTTTCTCACTGTTACATGCATTTTGAATGGGGAACTCGACCGAAACAAAGTATAGGTTTTCATTATGTGAATAACTTGGAAATCTTAGCTCAAACAGCTGCAAAACCTGTTTTCCCAGCACGGAGACCTTGAGTTCTATAAGATAAAGCCATAAACATGTTTGTCTGAGTCTTCTATCAAAAGTTACAGCTATTTATATGAAGTTGTACAAAATAGCTTTCTTTCGCCAAGACAGTGCGTTTCTCACTGTTACATTGGAAACTCGACCGAAACAAAGTATAGGTTTTCATTATGTGAATAACTTGGAAATCTTAGCTCAAACAGCTGCAAAACCTGTTTTCCCAACACGGAAACCTTGAGTTCTATAATATAAGGCCATAAACATGTTTGTCTGAGTCTTCTATCAAAAGTTACAGCTATTTCTATGAAGTTGTACAAAAACGTTTTCTTTCGCCAAGACAGTGCGTTTCTCACTGTTACATGCATTTTGAATGGGGAACTCCACCGAAACAAAGTATAGGTTTTCATTATGTGAATAACTTGGAAATCTTAGCTCAAACAGCTGCAAAACCTGTTTTCCCAGCACGGGAACCTTGAGTTCTATAAGATAAAGCCATAAACATGTGTATCCGAGTCTTCTATCAAAAGTTACAGCTATTCATATGAAGTTGTACAAAAACGCTTTCTTTCGCCAAGACAGTGCTTTTCTCACTGTTACATGCATTTTGAATGGGGAACTCGACCGAAACAAAGTATAGGTTTTCATTATGTGAATAACTTGGAAATCTTAGCTCAAACAGCTGCAAAACCTGTTTTCCCAGCACGGAGACCTTGAGTTCTATAAGATAAAGCCATAAACATGTTTGTCTGAGTCTTCTATCAAAAGTTACAGCTATTTATATGAAGTTGTACAAAATAGCTTTCTTTCGCCAAGACAGTGCGTTTCTCACTGTTACATTGGAAACTCGACCGAAGCAAAGTATAGGTTTTCATTATGTGAATAACTTGGAAATCTTAGCTCAAACAGCTGCAAAACCTGTTTTCCCAGCACGGAGACCTTGAGTTCTATAAGATAAAGCCATAAACATGTTTGTCTGAGTCTTCTATCAAAAGTTACAGCTATTTATATGAAGTTGTACAAAAACGCTTTCTTTCGCCAAGACAGTGCGTTTCTCACTGTTACATGCATTTGAATGGGGAACTCGACCGAAACAAAGTATAAGTTTTCATTATGTGAATAACTTGGAAATCTTAGCTCAAACAGCTGCAAAACCTGTTTTCCCAGCACGGAAACCTTGAGTTCTATAATATAAGGCCATAAACATGTTTGTCTGAGTCTTCTATCAAAAGTTACAGCTATTTCTATGAAGTTGTACAAAAACGCTTTCTTTCGCCAAGACAGTGCGTTTCTCACTGTTACATGCATTTTGAATGGGGAACTCGACCGAAACAAAGTATAGGTTTTCATTATGTGAATAACTTGGAAATCTTAGCTCAAACAGCTGCAAAACCTGTTTTCCCAGCACGGGAACCTTGAGTTCTATAAGATAAAGCCATAAACATGTGTATCCGAGTCTTCTATCAAAAGTTACAGCTATTCATATGAAGTTGTACAAAAACGCTTTCTTTCGCCAAGACAGTGCGTTTCTCACTGTTACATGCATTTTGAATGGGGAACTCGACCGAAACAAAGTATAGGTTTTCATTATGTGAATAACTTGGAAATCTTAGCTCAAACAGCTGCAAAACCTGTTTTCCCAGCACGGAGACCTTGAGTTCTATAAGATAAAGCCATAAACATGTTTGTCTGAGTCTTCTATCAAAAGTTACAGCTATTTATATGAAGTTGTACAAAATAGCTTTCTTTCGCCAAGACAGTGCGTTTCTCACTGTTACATTGGAAACTCGACCGAAACAAAGTATAGGTTTTCATTATGTGAATAACTTGGAAATCTTAGCTCAAACAGCTGCAAAACCTGTTTTCCCAACACGGAAACCTTGAGTTCTATAATATAAGGCCATAAACATGTTTGTCTGAGTCTTCTATCAAAAGTTACAGCTATTTCTATGAAGTTGTACAAAAACGTTTTCTTTCGCCAAGACAGTGCGTTTCTCACTGTTACATGCATTTTGAATGGGGAACTCGACCGAAACAAAGTATAGGTTTTCATTATGTGAATAACTTGGAAATCTTAGCTCAAACAGCTGCAAAACCTGTTTTCCCAGCACGGGAACCTTGAGTTCTATAAGATAAAGCCATAAACATGTGTATCCGAGTCTTCTATCAAAAGTTACAGCTATTCATATGAAGTTGTACAAAAACGCTTTCTTTCGCCAAGACAGTGCGTTTCTCACTGTTACATGCATTTGAATGGGGAACTCGACCGAAACAAAGTATAGGTTTTCATTATGTGAATAACTTGGAAATCTTAGCTCAAACAGCTGCAAAACCTGTTTTCCCAGCACGGAGACCTTGAGTTCTATAATATAAGGCCATAAACATGTTTGTCTGAGTCTGAGTCTTCTATCAAAAGTTACAGCTATTTCTATGAAGTTGTACAAAAACGTTTTCTTTCGCCAAGACAGTGCGTTTCTCACTGTTACATGCATTTTGAATGGGGAACTCCACCGAAACAAAGTATAGGTTTTCATTATGTGAATAACTTGGAAATCTTAGCTCAAACAGCTGCAAAACCTGTTTTCCCAGCACGGAGACCTTGAGTTCTATAATATAAGGCCATAAACATGTTTGTCTGAGTCTGAGTCTTCTATCAAAAGTTACAGCTATTTCTATGAAGTTGTACAAAAACGTTTTCTTTCGCCAAGACAGTGCGTTTCTCACTGTTACATGCATTTTGAATGGGGAACTCCACCGAAACAAAGTATAGGTTTTCATTATGTGAATAACTTGGAAATCTTAGCTCAAACAGCTGCAAAACCTGTTTTCCCAGCACGGGAACCTTGAGTTCTATAAGATAAAGCCATAAACATGTGTATCCGAGTCTTCTATCAAAAGTTACAGCTATTCATATGAAGTTGTACAAAAACGCTTTCTTTCGCCAAGACAGTGCGTTTCTCACTGTTACATGCATTTTGAATGGGGAACTCGACCGAAACAAAGTATAGGTTTTCATTATGTGAATAACTTGGAAATCTTAGCTCAAACAGCTGCAAAACCTGTTTTCCCAGCACGGGAACCTTGAGTTCTATAAGATAAAGCCATAAACATGTGTATCCGAGTCTTCTATCAAAAGTTACAGCTATTCATATGAAGTTGTACAAAAACGCTTTCTTTCGCCAAGACAGTGCGTTTCTCACTGTTACATGCATTTTGAATGGGGAACTCGACCGAAACAAAGTATAGGTTTTCATTATGTGAATAACTTGGAAATCTTAGCTCAAACAGCTGCAAAACCTGTTTTCCCAGCACGGAGACCTTGAGTTCTATAAGATAAAGCCATAAACATGTTTGTCTGAGTCTTCTATCAAAAGTTACAGCTATTTATATGAAGTTGTACAAAATAGCTTTCTTTCGCCAAGACAGTGCGTTTCTCACTGTTACATTGGAAACTCGACCGAAACAAAGTATAGGTTTTCATTATGTGAATAACTTGGAAATCTTAGCTCAAACAGCTGCAAAACCTGTTTTCCCAGCACGGAGACCTTGAGTTCTATAAGATAAAGCCATAAACATGTTTGTCTGAGTCTTCTATCAAAAGTTACAGCTATTTATATGAAGTTGTACAAAAACGCTTTCTTTCGCCAAGACAGTGCGTTTCTCACTGTTACATGCATTTGAATGGGGAACTCGACCGAAACAAAGTATAGGTTTTCATTATGTGAATAACTTGGAAATCTTAGCTCAAACAGCTGCAAAACCTGTTTTCCCAGCACGGAGACCTTGAGTTCTATAAGATAAAGCCATAAACATGTTTGTCTGAGTCTTCTATCAAAAGTTACAGCTATTTATATGAAGTTGTACAAAAACGCTTTCTTTCGCCAAGACAGTGCGTTTCTCACTGTTACATGCATTTTGAATGGGGAACTCGACCGAAACAAAGTATAGGTTTTCATTATGTGAATAACTTGGAAATCTTAGCTCAAACAGCTGCAAAACCTGTTTTCCCAGCACGG
This sequence comes from Maylandia zebra, assembly GCF_041146795.1. Taxonomy (NCBI): domain Eukaryota; kingdom Metazoa; phylum Chordata; class Actinopteri; order Cichliformes; family Cichlidae; genus Maylandia; species Maylandia zebra. The sequence goes on from NW_027490054.1 coordinate 273,392, forward strand.
AGACCTTGAGTTCTATAAGATAAAGCCATAAACATGTTTGTCTGAGTCTTCTATAAAAAGTTACAGCTATTTATATGAAGTTGTACAAAAACGCTTTCTTTCGCCAAGACAGTGCGTTTCTCACTGTTACATTGGAAACTCGACCGAAACAAAGTATAGGTTTTCATTATGTGAATAACTTGGAAATCTTAGCTCAAACAGCTGCAAAACCTGTTTTCCCAGCACGGAGACCTTGAGTTCTATAAGATAAAGCCATAAACATGTTTGTCTGAGTCTTCTATCAAAAGTTACAGCTATTCATATGAAGTTGTACAAAAACGCTTTCTTTCGCCAAGACAGTGCTTTTCTCACTGTTACATGCATTTTGAATGGGGAACTCGACCGAAACAAAGTATAGGTTTTCATTATGTGAATAACTTGGAAATCTTAGCTCAAACAGCTGCAAAACCTGTTTTCCCAGCACGGGAACCTTGAGTTCTATAAGATAAAGCCATAAACATGTGTATCCGAGTCTTCTATCAAAAGTTACAGCTATTCATATGAAGTTGTACAAAAACGCTTTCTTTCGCCAAGACAGTGCTTTTCTCACTGTTACATGCATTTGAATGGGGAACTCGACCGAAACAAAGTATAGGTTTTCATTATGTGAATAACTTGGAAATCTTAGCTCAAACAGCTGCAAAACCTGTTTTCCCAGCACGGAGACCTTGAGTTCTATAAGATAAAGCCATAAACATGTTTGTCTGAGTCTTCTATAAAAAGTTACAGCTATTTATATGAAGTTGTACAAAAACGCTTTCTTTTGCCAAGACAGTGCGTTTCTCACTGTTACATTGGAAACTCGACCGAAACAAAGTATAGGTTTTCATTATGTGAATAACTTGGAAATCTTAGCTCAAACAGCTGCAAAACCTGTTTTCCCAGCACGGAGACCTTGAGTTCTATAAGATAAAGCCATAAACATGTTTGTCTGAGTCTTCTATCAAAAGTTACAGCTATTCATATGAAGTTGTACAAAAACGCTTTCTTTCGCCAAGACAGTGCTTTTCTCACTGTTACATGCATTTTGAATGGGGAACTCGACCGAAACAAAGTATAGGTTTTCATTATGTGAATAACTTGGAAATCTTAGCTCAAACAGCTGCAAAACCTGTTTTCCCAGCACGGGAACCTTGAGTTCTATAAGATAAAGCCATAAACATGTGTATCCGAGTCTTCTATCAAAAGTTACAGCTATTCATATGAAGTTGTACAAAAACGCTTTCTTTCGCCAAGACAGTGCTTTTCTCACTGTTACATGCATTTTGAATGGGGAACTCGACCGAAACAAAGTATAGGTTTTCATTATGTGAATAACTTGGAAATCTTAGCTCAAACAGCTGCAAAACCTGTTTTCCCAGCACGGAAACCTTGAGTTCTATAATATAAGGCCATAAACATGTTTGTCTGAGTCTTCTATCAAAAGTTACAGCTATTTCTATGAAGTTGTACAAAAACGCTTTCTTTCGCCAAGACAGTGCGTTTCTCACTGTTACATGCATTTTGAATGGGGAACTCGACCGAAACAAAGTATAGGTTTTCATTATGTGAATAACTTGGAAATCTTAGCTCAAACAGCTGCAAAACCTGTTTTCCCAGCACGGGAACCTTGAGTTCTATAAGATAAAGCCATAAACATGTGTATCCGAGTCTTCTATCAAAAGTTACAGCTATTCATATGAAGTTGTACAAAAACGCTTTCTTTCGCCAAGACAGTGCGTTTCTCACTGTTACATGCATTTTGAATGGGGAACTCGACCGAAACAAAGTATAGGTTTTCATTATGTGAATAACTTGGAAATCTTAGCTCAAACAGCTGCAAAACCTGTTTTCCCAGCACGGAGACCTTGAGTTCTATAAGATAAAGCCATAAACATGTTTGTCTGAGTCTTCTATCAAAAGTTACAGCTATTTATATGAAGTTGTACAAAATAGCTTTCTTTCGCCAAGACAGTGCGTTTCTCACTGTTACATTGGAAACTCGACCGAAACAAAGTATAGGTTTTCATTATGTGAATAACTTGGAAATCTTAGCTCAAACAGCTGCAAAACCTGTTTTCCCAACACGGAAACCTTGAGTTCTATAATATAAGGCCATAAACATGTTTGTCTGAGTCTTCTATCAAAAGTTACAGCTATTTCTATGAAGTTGTACAAAAACGTTTTCTTTCGCCAAGACAGTGCGTTTCTCACTGTTACATGCATTTTGAATGGGGAACTCGACCGAAACAAAGTATAGGTTTTCATTATGTGAATAACTTGGAAATCTTAGCTCAAACAGCTGCAAAACCTGTTTTCCCAGCACGGGAACCTTGAGTTCTATAAGATAAAGCCATAAACATGTGTATCCGAGTCTTCTATCAAAAGTTACAGCTATTCATATGAAGTTGTACAAAAACGCTTTCTTTCGCCAAGACAGTGCGTTTCTCACTGTTACATGCATTTGAATGGGGAACTCGACCGAAACAAAGTATAGGTTTTCATTATGTGAATAACTTGGAAATCTTAGCTCAAACAGCTGCAAAACCTGTTTTCCCAGCACGGAGACCTTGAGTTCTATAAGATAAAGCCATAAACATGTTTGTCTGAGTCTTCTATCAAAAGTTACAGCTATTTATATGAAGTTGTACAAAAACGCTTTCTTTCGCCAAGACAGTGCGTTTCTCACTGTTACATGCATTTGAATGGGGAACTCGACCGAAACAAAGTATAGGTTTTCATTATGTGAATAACTTGGAAATCTTAGCTCAAACAGCTGCAAAACCTGTTTTCCCAGCACGGAGACCTTGAGTTCTATAAGATAAAGCCATAAACATGTTTGTCTGAGTCTTCTATCAAAAGTTACAGCTATTTATATGAAGTTGTACAAAATAGCTTTCTTTCGCCAAGACAGTGCGTTTCTCACTGTTACATGCATTTGAATGGGGAACTCGACCGAAACAAAGTATAGGTTTTCATTATGTGAATAACTTGGAAATCTTAGCTCAAACAGCTGCAAAACCTGTTTTCCCAGCACGGGAACCTTGAGTTATATAAGATAAAGCCATAAACATGTTTGTCTGAGTCTTCTATCAAAAGTTACAGCTATTTCTATGAAGTTGTACAAAAACGTTTTCTTTCGCCAAGACAGTGCGTTTCTCACTGTTACATGCATTTTGAATGGGGAACTCGACCGAAACAAAGTATAGGTTTTCATTATGTGAATAACTTGGAAATCTTAGCTCAAACAGCTGCAAAACCTGTTTGCCCAGCACGGAGACCTTGAGTTCTATAAGATAAAGCCATAAACATGTGTATCCGAGTCTTCTATCAAAAGTTACAGCTATTTATATGAAGTTGTACAAAAACGCTTTCTTTCGCCAAGACAGTGCGTTTCTCACTGTTACATGCATTTGAATGGGGAACTCGACCGAAACAAAGTATAGGTTTTCATTATGTGAATAACTTGGAAATCTTAGCTCAAACAGCTGCAAAACCTGTTTTCCCAGCACGGGGACCTTGAGTTCTATAAGATAAGGCCATAAACATGTTTGTCTGAGTCTTCTATCAAAAGTTACAGCTATTTCTATGAAGTTGTACAAAAACGCTTTCTTTCGCCAAGACAGTGCGTTTCTCACTGTTACATGCATTTGAATGGGGAACTCGACCGAAACAAAGTATAGGTTTTCATTATGTGAATAACTTGGAAATCTTAGCTCAAACAGCTGCAAAACCTGTTTTCCCAGCACGGAGACCTTGAGTTCTACAAGATAAAGCCATAAACATGTTTGTCTGAGTCTTCTATCAAAAGTTACAGCTATTTATATGAAGTTGTACAAAATAGCTTTCTTTCGCCAAGACAGTGCGTTTCTCACTGTTACATGCATTTGAATGGGGAACTCGACCGAAACAAAGTATAGGTTTTCATTATGTGAATAACTTGGAAATCTTAGCTCAAACAGCTGCAAAACCTGTTTTCCCAGCACGGGAACCTTGAGTTCTATAAGATAAAGCCATAAACATGTGTATCCGAGTCTTCTATCAAAAGTTACAGCTATTCATATGAAGTTGTACAAAAACGCTTTCTTTCGCCAAGACAGTGCGTTTCTCACTGTTACATGCATTTGAATGGGGAACTCCACCGAAACAAAGTATAGGTTTTCATTATGTGAATAACTTGGAAATCTTAGCTCAAACAGCTGCAAAACCTGTTTTCCCAGCACGGAGACCTTGAGTTCTATAAGATAAAGCCATAAACATGTTTGTCTGAGTCTTCTATCAAAAGTTACAGCTATTTATATGAAGTTGTACAAAATAGCTTTCTTTCGCCAAGACAGTGCGTTTCTCACTGTTACATGCATTTGAATGGGGAACTCGACCGAAACAAAGTATAGGTTTTCATTATGTGAATAACTTGGAAATCTTAGCTCAAACAGCTGCAAAACCTGTTTGCCCAGCACGGAGACCTTGAGTTCTATAAGATAAAGCCATAAACATGTGTATCCGAGTCTTCTATCAAAAGTTACAGCTATTTATATGAAGTTGTACAAAAACGCTTTCTTTCGCCAAGACAGTGCGTTTCTCACTGTTATATGCATTTGAATGGGGAACTCGACCGAAACAAAGTATAAGTTTTCATTATGTGAATAACTTGGAAATCTTAGCTCAAACAGCTGCAAAACCTGTTTTCCCAGCACGGAAACCTTGAGTTCTATAAGATAAGGCCATAAACATGTTTGTCTGAGTCTTCTATCAAAAGTTACAGCTATTTCTATGAAGTTGTACAAAATAGCTTTCTTTCGCCAAGACAGTGCGTTTCTCACTGTTACATGCATTTTGAATGGGGAACTCGACCGAAACAAAGTATAGGTTTTCATTATGTGAATAACTTGGAAATCTTAGCTCAAACAGCTGCAAAACCTGTTTTCCCAGCACGGGAACCTTGAGTTCTACAAGATAAAGCCATAAACATGTGTATCCGAGTCTTCTATCAAAAGTTACAGCTATTCATATGAAGTTGTACAAAATAGCTTTCTTTCGCCAAGACAGTGCGTTTCTCACTGTTACATGCATTTGAATGGGGAACTCCACCGAAACAAAGTATAGGTTTTCATTATGTGAATAACTTGGAAATCTTAGCTCAAACAGCTGCAAAACCTGTTTTCCCAGCACGGGAACCTTGAGTTCTATAAGATAAAGCCATAAACATGTGTATCCGAGTCTTCTATCAAAAGTTACAGCTATTCATATGAAGTTGTACAAAAACGCTTTCTTTCGCCAAGACAGTGCGTTTCTCACTGTTACATGCATTTGAATGGGGAACTCGACCGAAACAAAGTATAGGTTTTCATTATGTGAATAACTTGGAAATCTTAGCTCAAACAGCTGCAAAACCTGTTTTCCCAGCACGGGAACCTTGAGTTCTATAAGATAAAGCCATAAACATGTTTGTCTGAGTCTTCTATCAAAAGTTACAGCTATTTATATGAAGTTGTACAAAAACGCTTTCTTTCGCCAAGACAGTGCGTTTCTCACTGTTACATGCATTTGAATGGGGAACTCGACCGAAACAAAGTATAGGTTTTCATTATGTGAATAACTTGGAAATCTTAGCTCAAACAGCTGCAAAACCTGTTTTCCCAGCACGGAGACCTTGAGTTCTACAAGATAAAGCCATAAACATGTTTGTCTGAGTCTTCTATCAAAAGTTACAGCTATTTATATGAAGTTGTACAAAATAGCTTTCTTTCGCCAAGACAGTGCGTTTCTCACTGTTACATGCATTTGAATGGGGAACTCGACCGAAACAAAGTATAGGTTTTCATTATGTGAATAACTTGGAAATCTTAGCTCAAACAGCTGCAAAACCTGTTTTCCCAGCACGGGAACCTTGAGTTCTATAAGATAAAGCCATAAACATGTGTATCCGAGTCTTCTATCAAAAGTTACAGCTATTCATATGAAGTTGTACAAAAACGCTTTCTTTCGCCAAGACAGTGCGTTTCTCACTGTTACATGCATTTGAATGGGGAACTCCACCGAAACAAAGTATAGGTTTTCATTATGTGAATAACTTGGAAATCTTAGCTCAAACAGCTGCAAAACCTGGTTTCCCAGCACGGGAACCTTGAGTTCTATAAGATAAAGCCATAAACATGTGTATCCGAGTCTTCTATCAAAAGTTACAGCTATTTATATGAAGTTGTACAAAATAGCTTTCTTTCGCCAAGACAGTGCGTTTCTCACTGTTACATGCATTTGAATGGGGAACTCGACCGAAACAAAGTATAGGTTTTCATTATGTGAATAACTTGGAAATCTTAGCTCAAACAGCTGCAAAACCTGTTTTCCCAGCACGGAGACCTTGAGTTCTATAAGATAAAGCCATAAACATGTTTGTCTGAGTCTTCTATCAAAAGTTACAGCTATTTATATGAAGTTGTACAAAATAGCTTTCTTTCGCCAATACAGTGCGTTTCTCACTGTTACATGCATTTGAATGGGGAACTCGACCGAAACAAAGTATAGGTTTTCATTATGTGAATAACTTGGAAATCTTAGCTCAAACAGCTGCAAAACCTGTTTTCCCAGCACGTAGACCTTGAGTTCTATAAGATAAAGCCATAAACTGTCATGGTCCTGGGCCATGTGGGCCCAGTATTCTTAGTTTTCATGCATTTTTGTATTTTGTTCCTTATTTAGGCCATGTTTTCTGAGTTGCCCTGTTGTGTTGTTCCCTAAGTGTCCCCCTGTGTGCCCTCTATGTATTGATGAGCCCTCGTCTCCCCTTGTGGTTGTTTCATGTTTCCCCAGCCCGTTATGTCGGTGTTTTCCCCGTGCTCTCTCTCCTCCTGTCGGAACCTCTGCCTCTACATGTCATGTTCAGTTCACCCCGCCCTGTCTCGTTATGGTTATCTGTGTCACCTGTGTTCCCCGTGTGTTCCCACTTTCCTCGTTAACCCTCTGTGTATTTCTGTCTGCGTCTTCCTCTGTTCGGCGTCGCGTTCTCCCTCATGTTGTGTGGATCTCCCTGTGTCTCTCCGCGTATGTTAGTTTACTTTTCCCAGTTTAGTTTTGTATTTCCTATGTTCTGCCATTCCAGCATTAAAGCTGTGATTTTGAGTTCATCCCCGTGTCTGTGAGTTTTGCTATTGGGTCCTTCTCCTGCCTGCCACACAACGTATCATGACAGAAGAACGCGACCACAACATGGACCCAGCAGTTCACAACCCCTCCGCGGACCGACAGTACGACGCGACCATGCCGGACCCAGCGACACAAAGACTGGAGATTGTCCGGACAGTGGAGTCGCTATGCGACAAGTGGCTGCACTGTTCCAGTGAGGAGGAACGGGAGGAGTTCGCCCGCCAGGTAGGGGTGTGCGTGTCTGTGTTCCCCTGGTTATGGGAGACGCTGCACCCCCTCGTCAGCGACCTTCTCGTCTCCGCTCTCCGACTCCGTCCGCAGCAGCAGCGGCCCGGTGGGCGTGCACCTTCACCAGAGCCGTGCCATCGCGCCGTTGCCCCGCCGCCTCATGAGCCAGTGGCGGTCAGAGTCGGAACGGTGAGGCTCACCACGGACACACCATTGGCTCACACTTCATCAGCTTCCGCATCTTCGCCACCGCCTGCCTGCACGGAGATGCCCGAGGCTGTTGACTTCGGTGAGGAGGAGCGGCAGCAGGTGTTGCGGGCTTATCGGGAGGACGAGCTCCGGTGGAAGCCCTGGCTCATCTCGGAGCAGGACCTCTCACCTGCTGCACAGCCTACCAGCCGCTCGCCGTCTCCAATCCACTTAGACTTTACTTCGCCTGCCTCATTTCTGGCAAGGATGTGGGCGGACGACCGGGAGATCACCGCTACATCACCCCCTGCATTTGTGCCATCAGCGCCCATCGCGCCAGCTACCAGAAGGGGGCGGCGCCGGCGCCGCCGTGGCACCGCATTAACTCCGGAAATCATGGAGCCCGGTCTCTGTGAGCAGCAGCAAGCAGCTTGCACCCACGTAGAGGAGGAGCTCCGGAGAAAGCCGTGGCCTACCCCCGATTGTCAGCACATCTTTCGGGGAACACGCCTGGCTCTCGGGGGCCCTCGGAGCCGCCAGGGTCTGCAGCCACCCTCAGTTCAGTCAGCTCCCTCGCAGCCACCCTCAGTTCAGTCAGCTCCCTCGCAGCCACCCTCAGTTCAGTCAGCTCCCTCGCAGCCACCCTCAGTTCAGTCAGCTACCCTCCTGGAAGCCCCCGCTGCCTGGTATTCTCAGCATCGACATCTTTTCCCGTCAAGGTTTATCGCTAAATCATTCGATCCTCCCTTAAGAGAGAGACTGCGTCCTCGCTGCCTTCACCCCAGTACACCAGTGTCACCTGGGTCTCCAGTAGCTCAGCTCCCAGTGTCACCTACCCCACAGCCACTTTTAGCTCAGTTTCCAGAGCCACCTGTTTCAGTTCAGGCCCCAGTAGCTCCAGTGCCGCCTGTAGCGCAGGCCCCAGTAGCTCCAGTGCCGCCTGTAGCGCAGGCCCCAGTAGCTCCAGTGCCGCCTGTAGCGCAGGCCCCGATAGCAGTACGGTCCGCTGGTCAGCCTAACATTCAGCCAGGGGTCTCTAATCTCTCTGGCTCTGCATCAGCTCCTGCTGGGAGCTCGGATGAGCTCATCCAAGACTCCGCGGCTCCCACGCCGCCTTCTACCTCGTCAGCTGGAGGGTCCGAGGGGCCCGTTCAGCCTCCTGTCTCCGCTGGAGGGTCCGAGGGGCCCGTTCAGCCTCCTGTCTCCGCTGGAGGGTCCGAGGGGCCCGTTCAGCAACCTTCCTCGTCAGCTGGGGGTTCGGGAGAACCGCACCAGCCTCATGCCACGTCAGCTGGAGGGTCCGAGGGGCCCGTTCAGCCTCCTGTCTCCGCTGGAGGGTCCGAGGGGCCCGTTCAGCCTCCTGTCTCCGCTGGAGGGTCCGAGGGGCCCGTTCAGCAACCTTCCTCGTCAGCTGGGGGTTCGGGAGAACCGCACCAGCCTCATGCCACGTCAGCTGGAGGGTCCGAGGAGCCCGTCCAGCACCATGCCACACCAGCTGGAGGGCCCGAGGAGCCCATCCAGCCACCTTCTGCTACGCCTGGTCCAGCCTGTGCTTCGTCAGCTGCAGCCTCAGAGCCTTCGTCCGCTGCAGCCTCAGAGCCTTCGTCCGCTGCAGCCTCAGAGCCTTCGTCCGCTGCAGCCTCAGAGCCTTCGTCCTCGCCTGGTCCAGCCTCAGAGCCTTCGTCCTCGCCTGGTCCAGCCTCAGAGCCTTCGTCCTCGCCTGGTCCAGCCTCAGAGCCTTCAGCCTGTGCTTCGTCTGGTCCAGCCTCAGAGCCTTCAGCCTGTGCTTCGTCTGGTCCAGCCTCAGAGCCTTCAGCCTGTGCTTCGTCTGGTCCAGCCTCAGAGCCTTCAGCCTGTGCTTCGTCTGGTCCAGCCTCAGAGTCTTCAGCCTGTGCTTCGTCTGGTCCAGCCTCAGAGCCTTCAGCCTGTGCTTCGTCTGGTCCAGCCTCAGAGCCTTCAGCCTGTGCTTCGTCTGGTCCAGCCTCAGCGTCTTCAGCCTGTGCTTCGTCTGGTCCAGCCTCAGCGTCTTCAGCCTGTGCTTCGTCTGGTCCTGTGCCCACCGGGCCATGGCCAGCACGCCTGACACTGGAGAGCCGCCGCTGCCTTCCGCGCGGCCGGCCCCCTGAACTGCTCCGTCGTCTCCTCCGCCGCCGCCGCTGCCTTCCGCGCGGCCGGCCCCCTGAACTGCTCCGTCGTCTCCTCCGCCGCCGCCGCTGCCTTCCGCGCGGCCGGCCCCCTGAACTGCTCCGTCGTCTCCTCCGCCGCCGCCGCTGGCTTCCGCGCGGCTGGCCTCCGGACCAGCTCTGCCACCCGCCTGGTCGGCCCCCCGACCGTGTGACCCGTGGACTCTGGTGCCTGTGGGCTCTGGGTCGGCCCCCTGAACTTTGTTTTGACTATGGTCATGTGCTCCCGTGTTTTCTGTTGTTTATTTTGTTTCCCGTTCTGGTCCCTCCGTCCTGGTCCCCCGCCTCCCGCCCTGGGTGGGTTGTTTTCTGTTTTTGTTTTGGTTTCTCGGGTTTGGGCTGTCGGGAGCCAGCCCTTTAGGGGGGGGTGGTGTCATGGTCCTGGGCCATGTGGGCCCAGTATTCTTAGTTTTCATGCATTTTTGTATTTTGTTCCTTATTTAGGCCATGTTTTCTGAGTTGCCCTGTTGTGTTGTTCCCTAAGTGTCCCCCTGTGTGCCCTCTATGTATTGATGAGCCCTCGTCTCCCCTTGTGGTTGTTTCATGTTTCCCCAGCCCGTTATGTCGGTGTTTTCCCCGTGCTCTCTCTCCTCCTGTCGGAACCTCTGCCTCTACATGTCATGTTCAGTTCACCCCGCCCTGTCTCGTTATGGTTATCTGTGTCACCTGTGTTCCCCGTGTGTTCCCACTTTCCTCGTTAACCCTCTGTGTATTTCTGTCTGCGTCTTCCTCTGTTCGGCGTCGCGTTCTCCCTCATGTTGTGTGGATCTCCCTGTGTCTCTCCGCGTATGTTAGTTTACTTTTCCCAGTTTAGTTTTGTATTTCCTATGTTCTGCCATTCCAGCATTAAAGCTGTGATTTTGAGTTCATCCCCGTGTCTGTGAGTTTTGCTATTGGGTCCTTCTCCTGCCTGCCACACAACGTATCATGACATAAACATGTTTGTCTGAGTCTTCTATCAAAAGTTACAGCTATTTATATGAAGTTGTACAAAAACGCTTTCTTTCGCCAAGACAGTGCGTTTCTCACTGTTACATGCATTTGAATGGGGAACTCGACCGAAACAAAGTATAGGTTTTCATTATGTGAATAACTTGGAAATCTTAGCTCAAACAGCTGCAAAACCTGTTTGCCCAGCACGTAGACCTTGAGTTCTATAAGATAAAGCCATAAACATGTTTGTCTGAGTCTTCTATCAAAAGTTACAGCTATTTCTATGAAGTTGTACAAAAACGCTTTCTTTCGCCAAGACAGTGCGTTTCTCACTGTTACATGCATTTTGAATGGGGAACTCGACCGAAACAAAGTATAGTTTTCATTATGTGAATAACTTGGAAATCTTAGCTCAAACAGCTGCAAAACCTGTTTTCCCAGCACGTAGACCTTGAGTTCTATAAGATAAAGCCATAAACATGTGTATCCGAGTCTTCTATCAAAAGTTACAGCTATTTATATGAAGTTGTACAAAAACGCTTTCTTTCGCCAAGACAGTGCGTTTCTCACTGTTACATGCATTTGAATGGGGAACTCGACCGAAACAAATTATAAGTTTTCATTATGTGAATAACTTGGAAATCTTAGCTCAAACAGCTGCAAAACCTGTTTGCCCAGCACGGAGACCTTGAGTTCTATAAGATAAAGCCATAAACATGTGTATCCGAGTCTTCTATCAAAAGTTACAGCTATTTATATGAAGTTGTACAAAAACGTTTTCTTTCGCCAAGACAGTGCGTTTCTCACTGTTACATGCATTTTGAATGGGGAACTCGACCGAAACAAAGTATAGGTTTTCATTATGTGAATAACTTGGAAATCTTAGCTCAAACAGCTGCAAAACCTGTTTTCCCAGCACGTAGACCTTGAGTTCTATAAGATAAAGCCATAAACATGTGTATCCGAGTCTTCTATCAAAAGTTACAGCTATTTATATGAAGTTGTACAAAAACGCTTTCTTTCGCCAAGACAGTGCGTTTCTCACTGTTACATGCATTTGAATGGGGAACTCCACCGAAACAAAGTATAAGTTTTCATTATGTGAATAACTTGGAAATCTTAGCTCAAACAGCTGCAAAACCTGTTTGCCCAGCACGGGAACCTTGAGTTCTATAAGATAAAGCCATAAACATGTGTATCCGAGTCTTCTATCAAAAGTTACAGCTATTCATATGAAGTTGTACAAAAACGCTTTCTTTCGCCAAGACAGTGCGTTTCTCACTGTTACATGCATTTGAATGGGGAACTCGACCGAAACAAAGTATAAGTTTTCATTATGTGAATAACTTGGAAATCTTAGCTCAAACAGCTGCAAAACCTGTTTGCCCAGCACGGAGACCTTGAGTTCTATAAGATAAAGCCATAAACATGTGTATCCGAGTCTTCTATCAAAAGTTACAGCTATTTATATGAAGTTGTACAAAAACGTTTTCTTTTGCCAAGACAGTGCGTTTCTCACTGTTACATGCATTTGAATGGGGAACTCGACCGAAACAAAGTATAGTTTTCATTATGTGAATAACTTGGAAATCTTAGCTCAAACAGCTGCAAAACCTGTTTTCCCAACACGTAGGCCTTGAGTTCTATAAGATAAAGCCATAAACATGTGTATCCGAGTCTTCTATCAAAAGTTACAGCTATTTCTATGAAGTTGTACAAAAACGCTTTCTTTCGCCAAGACAGTGCGTTTCTCACTGTTACATGCATTTTGAATGGGGAACTCGACCGAAACAAAGTATAGTTTTCATTATGTGAATAACTTGGAAATCTTAGCTCAAACAGCTGCAAAACCTGTTTTCCCAGCACGTAGACCTTGAGTTCTATAAGATAAAGCCATAAACATGTTTGTCTGAGTCTTCTATCAAAAGTTACAGCTATTTCTATGAAGTTGTACAAAAACGCTTTCTTTCGCCAAGACAGTGCGTTTCTCACTGTTACATGCATTTGAATGGGGAACTCGACCGAAACAAAGTATAAGTTTTCATTATGTGAATAACTTGGAAATCTTAGCTCAAACAGCTGCAAAACCTGTTTGCCCAGCACGGAGACCTTGAGTTCTATAAGATAAAGCCATAAACATGTGTATCCGAGTCTTCTATCAAAAGTTACAGCTATTTATATGAAGTTGTACAAAAACGTTTTCTTTCGCCAAGACAGTGCGTTTCTCACTGTTACATGCATTTTGAATGGGGAACTCGACCGAAACAAAGTATAGGTTTTCATTATGTGAATAACTTGGAAATCTTAGCTCAAACAGCTGCAAAACCTGTTTTCCCAGCACGTAGACCTTGAGTTCTATAAGATAAAGCCATAAACATGTGTATCCGAGTCTTCTATCAAAAGTTACAGCTATTTATATGAAGTTGTACAAAAACGCTTTCTTTCGCCAAGACAGTGCGTTGCTCACTGTTACATGCATTTGAATGGGGAACTCGACCGAAACAAAGTATAAGTTTTCATTATGTGAATAACTTGGAAATCTTAGCTCAAACAGCTGCAAAACCTGTTTGCCCAGCACGGAGACCTTGAGTTCTATAAGATAAAGCCATAAACATGTGTATCCGAGTCTTCTATCAAAAGTTACAGCTATTTATATGAAGTTGTACAAAAACGTTTTCTTTCGCCAAGACAGTGCGTTTCTCACTGTTACATGCATTTTGAATGGGGAACTCGACCGAAACAAAGTATAGGTTTTCATTATGTGAATAACTTGGAAATCTTAGCTCAAACAGCTGCAAAACCTGTTTTCCCAGCACGTAGACCTTGAGTTCTATAAGATAAAGCCATAAACATGTTTGTCTGAGTCTTCTATCAAAAGTTACAGCTATTTATATGAAGTTGTACAAAAACGCTTTCTTTCGCCAAGACAGTGCGTTTCTCACTGTTACATGCATTTGAATGGGGAACTCGACCGAAACAAAGTATAGGTTTTCATTATGTGAATAACTTGGAAATCTTAGCTCAAACAGCTGCAAAACCTGTTTGCCCAGCACGTAGACCTTGAGTTCTATAAGATAAAGCCATAAACATGTTTGTCTGAGTCTTCTATCAAAAGTTACAGCTATTTCTATGAAGTTGTACAAAAACGCTTTCTTTCGCCAAGACAGTGCGTTTCTCACTGTTACATGCATTTTGAATGGGGAACTCGACCGAAACAAAGTATAGTTTTCATTATGTGAATAACTTGGAAATCTTAGCTCAAACAGCTGCAAAACCTGTTTTCCCAGCACGTAGACCTTGAGTTCTATAAGATAAAGCCATAAACATGTTTGTCTGAGTCTTCTATCAAAAGTTACAGCTATTTATATGAAGTTGTACAAAAACGCTTTCTTTCGCCAAGACAGTGCGTTTCTCACTGTTACATGCATTTGAATGGGGAACTCGACCGAAACAAAGTACAAGTTTTCATTATGTGAATAACTTGGAAATCTTAGCTCAAACAGCTGCAAAACCTGTTTTCCCAGCACGGAGACCTTGAGTTCTATAAGATAAAGCCATAAACATGTGTATCCGAGTCTTCTATCAAAAGTTACAGCTATTTATATGAAGTTGTACAAAAACGCTTTCTTTCGCCAAGACAGTGCGTTTCTCACTGTTACATGCATTTGAATGGGGAACTCGACCGAAACAAAGTATAAGTTTTCATTATGTGAATAACTTGGAAATCTTAGCTCAAACAGCTGCAAAACCTGTTTGCCCAGCACGGAGACCTTGAGTTCTATAAGATAAAGCCATAAACATGTGTATCCGAGTCTTCTATCAAAAGTTACAGCTATTTATATGAAGTTGTACAAAAACGTTTTCTTTCGCCAAGACAGTGCGTTTCTCACTGTTACATGTATTTTGAATGGGGAACTCGACCGAAACAAAGTATAGGTTTTCATTATGTGAATAACTTGGAAATCTTAGCTCAAACAGCTGCAAAACCTGTTTTCCCAGCACGTAGACCTTGAGTTCTATAAGATAAAGCCATAAACATGTTTGTCTGAGTCTTCTATCAAAAGTTACAGCTATTTATATGAAGTTGTACAAAAACGCTTTCTTTCGCCAAGACAGTGCATTTCTCACTGTTACATGCATTTGAATGGGGAACTCGACCGAAACAAAGTATAGGTTTTCATTATGTGAATAACTTGGAAATCTTAGCTCAAACAGCTGCAAAACCTGTTTTCCCAGCACGTAGACCTTGAGTTCTATAAGATAAAGCCATAAACATGTTTGTCTGAGTCTTCTATCAAAAGTTACAGCTATTTATATGAAGTTGTACAAAAACGCTTTCTTTCGCCAAGACAGTGCGTTTCTCACTGTTACATGCATTTGAATGGGGAACTCGACCGAAACAAAGTATAAGTTTTCATTATGTGAATAACTTGGAAATCTTAGCTCAAACAGCTGCAAAACCTGTTTGCCCAGCACGGAGACCTTGAGTTCTATAAGATAAAGCCATAAACATGTGTATCCGAGTCTTCTATCAAAAGTTACAGCTATTTATATGAAGTTGTACAAAAACGTTTTCTTTCGCCAAGACAGTGCGTTTCTCACTGTTACATGCATTTTGAATGGGGAACTCGACCGAAACAAAGTATAGGTTTTCATTATGTGAATAACTTGGAAATCTTAGCTCAAACAGCTGCAAAACCTGTTTTCCCAGCACGTAGACCTTGAGTTCTATAAGATAAAGCCATAAACATGTGTATCCGAGTCTTCTATCAAAAGTTACAGCTATTTATATGAAGTTGTACAAAAACGCTTTCTTTCGCCAAGACAGTGCGTTTCTCACTGTTACATGCATTTGAATGGGGAACTCGACCGAAACAAAGTATAGGTTTTCATTATGTGAATAACTTGGAAATCTTAGCTCAAACAGCTGCAAAACCTGTTTTCCCAGCACGTAGACCTTGAGTTCTATAAGATAAAGCCATAAACATGTGTATCCGAGTCTTCTATCAAAAGTTACAGCTATTTATATGAAGTTGTACAAAAACGCTTTCTTTCGCCAAGACAGTGCGTTTCTCACTGTTACATGCATTTGAATGGGGAACTCGACCGAAACAAAGTATAGGTTTTCATTATGTGAATAACTTGGAAATCTTAGCTCAAACAGCTGCAAAACCTGTTTTCCCAGCACGTAGACCTTGAGTTCTATAAGATAAAGCCATAAACATGTTTGTCTGAGTCTTCTATCAAAAGTTACAGCTATTTATATGAAGTTGTACAAAAACGCTTTCTTTCGCCAAGACAGTGCGTTTCTCACTGTTACATGCATTTTGAATGGGGAACTCGACCGAAACAAAGTATAGTTTTCATTATGTGAATAACTTGGAAATCTTAGCTCAAACAGCTGCAAAACCTGTTTTCCCAACACGTAGGCCTTGAGTTCTATAAGATAAAGCCATAAACATGTTTGTCTGAGTCTTCTATCAAAAGTTACAGCTATTTATATGAAGTTGTACAAAAACGCTTTCTTTCGCCAAGACAGTGCGTTTCTCACTGTTACATGCATTTTGAATGGGGAACTCGACCGAAACAAAGTATAGGTTTTCATTATGTGAATAACTTGGAAATCTTAGCTCAAACAGCTGCAAAACCTGTTTGCCCAGCACGTAGACCTTGAGTTCTATAAGATAAAGCCATGAACATGTTTGTCTGAGTCTTCTATCAAAAGTTACAGCTATTTATATGAAGTTGTACAAAAACGCTTTCTTTCGCCAAGACAGTGCGTTTCTCACTGTTACATGCATTTGAATGGGGAACTCGACCGAAACAAAGTATAGGTTTTCATTATGTGAATAACTTGGAAATCTTAGCTCAAACAGCTGCAAAACCTGTTTGCCCAGCACGTAGACCTTGAGTTCTATAAGATAAAGCCATAAACATGTTTGTCTGAGTCTTCTATCAAAAGTTACAGCTATTTCTATGAAGTTGTACAAAAACGCTTTCTTTCGCCAAGACAGTGCGTTTCTCACTGTTACATGCATTTTGAATGGGGAACTCGACCGAAACAAAGTATAGTTTTCATTATGTGAATAACTTGGAAATCTTAGCTCAAACAGCTGCAAAACCTGTTTTCCCAACACGTAGGCCTTGAGTTCTATAAGATAAAGCCATAAACATGTGTATCCGAGTCTTCTATCAAAAGTTACAGCTATTTCTATGAAGTTGTACAAAAACGCTTTCTTTCGCCAAGACAGTGCGTTTCTCACTGTTACATGCATTTTGAATGGGGAACTCGACCGAAACAAAGTATAGTTTTCATTATGTGAATAACTTGGAAATCTTAGCTCAAACAGCTGCAAAACCTGTTTTCCCAGCACGTAGACCTTGAGTTCTATAAGATAAAGCCATAAACATGTTTGTCTGAGTCTTCTATCAAAAGTTACAGCTATTTCTATGAAGTTGTACAAAAACGCTTTCTTTCGCCAAGACAGTGCGTTTCTCACTGTTACATGCATTTTGAATGGGGAACTCGACCGAAACAAAGTATAGTTTTCATTATGTGTATAACTTGGAAATCTTAGCTCAAACAGCTGCAAAACCTGTTTTCCCAACACGTAGGCCTTGAGTTCTATAAGATAAAGCCATAAACATGTGTATCCGAGTCTTCTATCAAAAGTTACAGCTATTTCTATGAAGTTGTACAAAAACGCTTTCTTTCGCCAAGACAGTGCGTTTCTCACTGTTACATGCATTTGAATGGGGAACTCGACCGAAACAAAGTATAAGTTTTCATTATGTGAATAACTTGGAAATCTTAGCTCAAACAGCTGCAAAACCTGTTTGCCCAGCACGGAGACCTTGAGTTCTATAAGATAAAGCCATAAACATGTGTATCCGAGTCTTCTATCAAAAGTTACAGCTATTTATATGAAGTTGTACAAAAACGCTTTCTTTCGCCAAGACAGTGCGTTTCTCACTGTTACATGCATTTGAATGGGGAACTCGACCGAAACAAAGTATAAGTTTTCATTATGTGAATAACTTGGAAATCTTAGCTCAAACAGCTGCAAAACCTGTTTGCCCAGCACGGAGACCTTGAGTTCTATAAGATAAAGCCATAAACATGTGTATCCGAGTCTTCTATCAAAAGTTACAGCTATTTATATGAAGTTGTACAAAAACGTTTTCTTTCGCCAAGACAGTGCGTTTCTCACTGTTACATGTATTTTGAATGGGGAACTCGACCGAAACAAAGTATAGGTTTTCATTATGTGAATAACTTGGAAATCTTAGCTCAAACAGCTGCAAAACCTGTTTTCCCAGCACGTAGACCTTGAGTTCTATAAGATAAAGCCATAAACATGTTTGTCTGAGTCTTCTATCAAAAGTTACAGCTATTTATATGAAGTTGTACAAAAACGCTTTCTTTCGCCAAGACAGTGCATTTCTCACTGTTACATGCATTTGAATGGGGAACTCGACCGAAACAAAGTATAGGTTTTCATTATGTGAATAACTTGGAAATCTTAGCTCAAACAGCTGCAAAACCTGTTTTCCCAGCACGTAGACCTTGAGTTCTATAAGATAAAGCCATAAACATGTTTGTCTGAGTCTTCTATCAAAAGTTACAGCTATTTATATGAAGTTGTACAAAAACGCTTTCTTTCGCCAAGACAGTGCGTTTCTCACTGTTACATGCATTTGAATGGGGAACTCGACCGAAACAAAGTATAAGTTTTCATTATGTGAATAACTTGGAAATCTTAGCTCAAACAGCTGCAAAACCTGTTTGCCCAGCACGGAGACCTTGAGTTCTATAAGATAAAGCCATAAACATGTGTATCCGAGTCTTCTATCAAAAGTTACAGCTATTTATATGAAGTTGTACAAAAACGTTTTCTTTCGCCAAGACAGTGCGTTTCTCACTGTTACATGCATTTTGAATGGGGAACTCGACCGAAACAAAGTATAGGTTTTCATTATGTGAATAACTTGGAAATCTTAGCTCAAACAGCTGCAAAACCTGTTTTCCCAGCACGTAGACCTTGAGTTCTATAAGATAAAGCCATAAACATGTGTATCCGAGTCTTCTATCAAAAGTTACAGCTATTTATATGAAGTTGTACAAAAACGCTTTCTTTCGCCAAGACAGTGCGTTTCTCACTGTTACATGCATTTGAATGGGGAACTCGACCGAAACAAAGTATAGGTTTTCATTATGTGAATAACTTGGAAATCTTAGCTCAAACAGCTGCAAAACCTGTTTTCCCAGCACGTAGACCTTGAGTTCTATAAGATAAAGCCATAAACATGTGTATCCGAGTCTTCTATCAAAAGTTACAGCTATTTATATGAAGTTGTACAAAAACGCTTTCTTTCGCCAAGACAGTGCGTTTCTCACTGTTACATGCATTTGAATGGGGAACTCGACCGAAACAAAGTATAGGTTTTCATTATGTGAATAACTTGGAAATCTTAGCTCAAACAGCTGCAAAACCTGTTTTCCCAGCACGTAGACCTTGAGTTCTATAAGATAAAGCCATAAACATGTTTGTCTGAGTCTTCTATCAAAAGTTACAGCTATTTATATGAAGTTGTACAAAAACGCTTTCTTTCGCCAAGACAGTGCGTTTCTCACTGTTACATGCATTTTGAATGGGGAACTCGACCGAAACAAAGTATAGTTTTCATTATGTGAATAACTTGGAAATCTTAGCTCAAACAGCTGCAAAACCTGTTTTCCCAACACGTAGGCCTTGAGTTCTATAAGATAAAGCCATAAACATGTTTGTCTGAGTCTTCTATCAAAAGTTACAGCTATTTATATGAAGTTGTACAAAAACGCTTTCTTTCGCCAAGACAGTGCGTTTCTCACTGTTACATGCATTTTGAATGGGGAACTCGACCGAAACAAAGTATAGGTTTTCATTATGTGAATAACTTGGAAATCTTAGCTCAAACAGCTGCAAAACCTGTTTGCCCAGCACGTAGACCTTGAGTTCTATAAGATAAAGCCATGAACATGTTTGTCTGAGTCTTCTATCAAAAGTTACAGCTATTTATATGAAGTTGTACAAAAACGCTTTCTTTCGCCAAGACAGTGCGTTTCTCACTGTTACATGCATTTGAATGGGGAACTCGACCGAAACAAAGTATAGGTTTTCATTATGTGAATAACTTGGAAATCTTAGCTCAAACAGCTGCAAAACCTGTTTGCCCAGCACGTAGACCTTGAGTTCTATAAGATAAAGCCATAAACATGTTTGTCTGAGTCTTCTATCAAAAGTTACAGCTATTTCTATGAAGTTGTACAAAAACGCTTTCTTTCGCCAAGACAGTGCGTTTCTCACTGTTACATGCATTTTGAATGGGGAACTCGACCGAAACAAAGTATAGTTTTCATTATGTGAATAACTTGGAAATCTTAGCTCAAACAGCTGCAAAACCTGTTTTCCCAACACGTAGGCCTTGAGTTCTATAAGATAAAGCCATAAACATGTGTATCCGAGTCTTCTATCAAAAGTTACAGCTATTTCTATGAAGTTGTACAAAAACGCTTTCTTTCGCCAAGACAGTGCGTTTCTCACTGTTACATGCATTTTGAATGGGGAACTCGACCGAAACAAAGTATAGTTTTCATTATGTGAATAACTTGGAAATCTTAGCTCAAACAGCTGCAAAACCTGTTTTCCCAGCACGTAGACCTTGAGTTCTATAAGATAAAGCCATAAACATGTTTGTCTGAGTCTTCTATCAAAAGTTACAGCTATTTCTATGAAGTTGTACAAAAACGCTTTCTTTCGCCAAGACAGTGCGTTTCTCACTGTTACATGCATTTTGAATGGGGAACTCGACCGAAACAAAGTATAGTTTTCATTATGTGTATAACTTGGAAATCTTAGCTCAAACAGCTGCAAAACCTGTTTTCCCAACACGTAGGCCTTGAGTTCTATAAGATAAAGCCATAAACATGTGTATCCGAGTCTTCTATCAAAAGTTACAGCTATTTCTATGAAGTTGTACAAAAACGCTTTCTTTCGCCAAGACAGTGCGTTTCTCACTGTTACATGCATTTGAATGGGGAACTCGACCGAAACAAAGTATAAGTTTTCATTATGTGAATAACTTGGAAATCTTAGCTCAAACAGCTGCAAAACCTGTTTGCCCAGCACGGAGACCTTGAGTTCTATAAGATAAAGCCATAAACATGTGTATCCGAGTCTTCTATCAAAAGTTACAGCTATTTCTATGAAGTTGTACAAAAACGCTTTCTTTCGCCAAGACAGTGCGTTTCTCACTGTTACATGCATTTGAATGGGGAACTCGACCGAAACAAAGTATAAGTTTTCATTATGTGAATAACTTGGAAATCTTAGCTCAAACAGCTGCAAAACCTGTTTGCCCAGCACGGAGACCTTGAGTTCTATAAGATAAAGCCATAAACATGTGTATCCGAGTCTTCTATCAAAAGTTACAGCTATTTATATGAAGTTGTACAAAAACGTTTTCTTTCGCCAAGACAGTGCGTTTCTCACTGTTACATGCATTTTGAATGGGGAACTCGACCGAAACAAAGTATAGGTTTTCATTATGTGAATAACTTGGAAATCTTAGCTCAAACAGCTGCAAAACCTGTTTTCCCAGCACGTAGACCTTGAGTTCTATAAGATAAAGCCATAAACATGTGTATCCGAGTCTTCTATCAAAAGTTACAGCTATTTATATGAAGTTGTACAAAAACGCTTTCTTTCGCCAAGACAGTGCGTTGCTCACTGTTACATGCATTTGAATGGGGAACTCCACCGAAACAAAGTATAAGTTTTCATTATGTGAATAACTTGGAAATCTTAGCTCAAACAGCTGCAAAACCTGTTTGCCCAGCACGGAGACCTTGAGTTCTATAAGATAAAGCCATAAACATGTGTATCCGAGTCTTCTATCAAAAGTTACAGCTATTTATATGAAGTTGTACAAAAACGTTTTCTTTCGCCAAGACAGTGCGTTTCTCACTGTTACATGCATTTGAATGGGGAACTCGACCGAAACAAAGTATAGGTTTTCATTATGTGAATAACTTGGAAATCTTAGCTCAAACAGCTGCAAAACCTGTTTGCCCAGCACGTAGACCTTGAGTTCTATAAGATAAAGCCATAAACATGTTTGTCTGAGTCTTCTATCAAAAGTTACAGCTATTTCTATGAAGTTGTACAAAAACGCTTTCTTTCGCCAAGACAGTGCGTTTCTCACTGTTACATGCATTTTGAATGGGGAACTCGACCGAAACAAAGTATAGTTTTCATTATGTGAATAACTTGGAAATCTTAGCTCAAACAGCTGCAAAACCTGTTTTCCCAGCGCGTAGACCTTGAGTTCTATAAGATAAAGCCATAAACATGTTTGTCTGAGTCTTCTATCAAAAGTTACAGCTATTTATATGAAGTTGTACAAAAACGCTTTCTTTCGCCAAGACAGTGCGTTTCTCACTGTTACATGCATTTGAATGGGGAACTCGACCGAAACAAATTATAAGTTTTCATTATGTGAATAACTTGGAAATCTTAGCTCAAACAGCTGCAAAACCTGTTTGCCCAGCACGGAGACCTTGAGTTCTATAAGATAAAGCCATAAACATGTGTATCCGAGTCTTCTATCAAAAGTTACAGCTATTTATATGAAGTTGTACAAAAACGTTTTCTTTCGCCAAGACAGTGCGTTTCTCACTGTTACATGCATTTTGAATGGGGAACTCGACCGAAACAAAGTATAGGTTTTCATTATGTGAATAACTTGGAAATCTTAGCTCAAACAGCTGCAAAACCTGTTTTCCCAGCACGTAGACCTTGAGTTCTATAAGATAAAGCCATAAACATGTGTATCCGAGTCTTCTATCAAAAGTTACAGCTATTTATATGAAGTTGTACAAAAACGCTTTCTTTCGCCAAGACAGTGCGTTTCTCACTGTTACATGCATTTGAATGGGGAACTCGACCGAAACAAAGTATAAGTTTTCATTATGTGAATAACTTGGAAATCTTAGCTCAAACAGCTGCAAAACCTGTTTGCCCAGCACGGGAACCTTGAGTTCTATAAGATAAAGCCATAAACATGTGTATCCGAGTCTTCTATCAAAAGTTACAGCTATTCATATGAAGTTGTACAAAAACGCTTTCTTTCGCCAAGACAGTGCGTTTCTCACTGTTACATGCATTTGAATGGGGAACTCGACCGAAACAAAGTATAAGTTTTCATTATGTGAATAACTTGGAAATCTTAGCTCAAACAGCTGCAAAACCTGTTTGCCCAGCACGGAGACCTTGAGTTCTATAAGATAAAGCCATAAACATGTGTATCCGAGTCTTCTATCAAAAGTTACAGCTATTTATATGAAGTTGTACAAAAACGTTTTCTTTCGCCAAGACAGTGCGTTTCTCACTGTTACATGCATTTTGAATGAGGAACTCGACCGAAACAAAGTATAGTTTTCATTATGTGAATAACTTGGAAATCTTAGCTCAAACAGCTGCAAAACCTGTTTTCCCAACACGTAGGCCTTGAGTTCTATAAGATAAAGCCATAAACATGTGTATCCGAGTCTTCTATCAAAAGTTACAGCTATTTCTATGAAGTTGTACAAAAACGCTTTCTTTCGCCAAGACAGTGCGTTTCTCACTGTTACATGCATTTTGAATGGGGAACTCGACCGAAACAAAGTATAGTTTTCATTATGTGAATAACTTGGAAATCTTAGCTCAAACAGCTGCAAAACCTGTTTTCCCAGCACGTAGACCTTGAGTTCTATAAGATAAAGCCATAAACATGTTTGTCTGAGTCTTCTATCAAAAGTTACAGCTATTTCTATGAAGTTGTACAAAAACGCTTTCTTTCGCCAAGACAGTGCGTTTCTCACTGTTACATGCATTTGAATGGGGAACTCGACCGAAACAAAGTATAAGTTTTCATTATGTGAATAACTTGGAAATCTTAGCTCAAACAGCTGCAAAACCTGTTTGCCCAGCACGGAGACCTTGAGTTCTATAAGATAAAGCCATAAACATGTGTATCCGAGTCTTCTATCAAAAGTTACAGCTATTTATATGAAGTTGTACAAAAACGTTTTCTTTCGCCAAGACAGTGCGTTTCTCACTGTTACATGCATTTTGAATGGGGAACTCGACCGAAACAAAGTATAGGTTTTCATTATGTGAATAACTTGGAAATCTTAGCTCAAACAGCTGCAAAACCTGTTTTCCCAGCACGTAGACCTTGAGTTCTATAAGATAAAGCCATAAACATGTGTATCCGAGTCTTCTATCAAAAGTTACAGCTATTTCTATGAAGTTGTACAAAAACGCTTTCTTTCGCCAAGACAGTGCGTTTCTCACTGTTACATGCATTTTGAATGGGGAACTCGACCGAAACAAAGTATAGTTTTCATTATGTGAATAACTTGGAAATCTTAGCTCAAACAGCTGCAAAACCTGTTTTCCCAGCACGTAGACCTTGAGTTCTATAAGATAAAGCCATAAACATGTTTGTCTGAGTCTTCTATCAAAAGTTACAGCTATTTCTATGAAGTTGTACAAAAACGCTTTCTTTCGCCAAGACAGTGCGTTTCTCACTGTTACATGCATTTGAATGGGGAACTCCACCGAAACAAAGTATAGGTTTTCATTATGTGAATAACTTGGAAATATTAGCTCAAACAGCTGCAAAACCTGTTTTCCCAGCACGGAGACCTTGAGTTCTATAAGATAAAGCCATAAACATGTTTGTCTGAGTCTTCTATCAAAAGTTACAGCTATTTATATGAAGTTGTACAAAAACGCTTTCTTTCGCCAAGACAGTGCGTTTCTCACTGTTACATGCATTTGAATGGGGAACTCGACCGAAACAAAGTATAGGTTTTCATTATGTGAATAACTTGGAAATCTTAGCTCAAACAGCTGCAAAACCTGTTTGCCCAGCACGGAGACCTTGAGTTCTATAAGATAAAGCCATAAACATGTGTATCCGAGTCTTCTATCAGCTATTTATATGAAGTTGTACAAAAACGCTTTCTTTCGCCAAGACAGTATGTTTCTCACTGTTACATGCATACAGCTATTTATATGAAGTTGTACAAAAACGCTTTCTTTCGCCAAGACAGTGCGTTTCTCACTGTTACATGCATTTGAATGGGGAACTCCACCGAAACAAAGTATAAGTTTTCATTATGTGAATAACTTGGAAATCTTAGCTCAAACAGCTGCAAAACCTGTTTGCCCAGCACGGGAACCTTGAGTTCTATAAGATAAAGCCATAAACATGTGTATCCGAGTCTTCTATCAAAAGTTACAGCTATTTATATGAAGTTGCACAAAATAGCTTTCTTTCGCCAAGACAGTGCGTTTCTCACTGTTACATGCATTTTGAATGGGGAACTCGACCGAAACAAAGTATAGGTTTTCATTATGTGAATAACTTGGAAATCTTAGCTCAAACAGCTGCAAAACCTGTTTGCCCAGCACGGAGACCTTGAGTTCTATAAGATAAAGCCATAAACATGTGTATCCGAGTCTTCTATCAAAAGTTACAGCTATTTATATGAAGTTGTACAAAAACGTTTTCTTTCGCCAAGACAGTGCGTTTCTCACTGTTACATGCATTTGAATGGGGAACTCCACCGAAACAAAGTATAAGTTTTCATTATGTGAATAACTTGGAAATCTTAGCTCAAACAGCTGCAAAACCTGTTTTCCCAGCACGGAGACCTTGAGTTCTATAAGATAAAGCCATAAACATGTTTGTCTGAGTCTTCTATCAAAAGTTACAGCTATTTATATGAAGTTGTACAAAAACGCTTTCTTTCGCCAAGACAGTGCGTTTCTCACTGTTACATGCATTTGAATGGGGAACTCGACCGAAACAAAGTATAGGTTTTCATTACGTGAATAACTTGGAAATCTTAGCTCAAACAGCTGCAAAACCTATTTGCCTAGCACGGAGACCTTGAGTTCTATAAGATAAAGCCATAAACATGTGTATCCGAGTCTTCTATCAGCTATTTATATGAAGTTGTACAAAAAAGCTTTCTTTCGCCAAGACAGTATGTTTCTCACTGTTACATGCATTTTGAATGGGGAACTCGACCGAAACAAAGTATAGGTTTTCATTATGTGAATAACTTGGAAATCTTAGCTCAAACAGCTGCAAAACCTGTTTGCCCAGCACGGAGACTTTGAGTTCTATAAGATAAAGCCATAAACATGTGTATCCGAGTCTTCTATCAAAAGTTACAGCTATTTCTATGAAGTTGTACAAAAACGCTTTCTTTCGCCAAGACAGTGCGTTTCTCACTGTTACATGCATTTGAATGGGGAACTCGACCGAAACAAAGTATAGGTTTTCATTATGTGAATAACTTGGAAATCTTAGCTCAAACAGCTGCAAAACCTATTTGCCCAGCACGGAGACCTTGAGTTCTATAATATAAGGCCATAAACATGTTTGTCTGAGTCTTCTATCAAAAGTTACAGCTATTTATATGAAGTTGTACAAAAACGCTTTCTTTCGCCAAGACAGTGCGTTTCTCACTGTTACATGCATTTGAATGGGGAACTCGACCGAAACAAAGTATAGGTTTTCATTACGTGAATAACTTGGAAATCTTAGCTCAAACAGCTGCAAAACCTATTTGCCCAGCACGGAGACCTTGAGTTCTATAAGATAAAGCCATAAACATGTGTATCCGAGTCTTCTATCAGCTATTTATATGAAGTTGTACAAAAAAGCTTTCTTTCGCCAAGACAGTATGTTTCTCACTGTTACATGCATTTTGAATGGGGAACTCGACCGAAACAAAGTATAGGTTTTCATTATGTGAATAACTTGGAAATCTTAGCTCAAACAGCTGCAAAACCTGTTTGCCCAGCACGTAGACCTTGAGTTCTATAAGATAAAGCCATAAACATGTGTATCCGAGTCTTCTATCAAAAGTTACAGCTATTTATATGAAGTTGTACAAAAACGCTTTCTTTCGCCAAGACAGTGCGTTTCTCACTGTTACATGCATTTGAATGGGGAACTCGACCGAAACAAAGTATAGGTTTTCATTATGTGAATAACTTGGAAATCTTAGCTCAAACAGCTGCAAAACCTATTTGCCCAGCACGGAGACCTTGAGTTCTATAATATAAGGCCATAAACATGTTTGTCTGAGTCTTCTATCAAAAGTTACAGCTATTTATATGAAGTTGTACAAAAACGCTTTCTTTCGCCAAGACAGTGCGTTTCTCACTGTTACATGCATTTGAATGGGGAACTCGACCGAAACAAAGTATAGGTTTTCATTATGTGAATAACTTGGAAATCTTAGCTCACACAGCTGCAAAACCTATTTGCCCAGCACGGAGACCTTGAGTTCTATAATATAAGGCCATAAACATGTTTGTCTGAGTCTTCTATCAAAAGTTACAGCTATTTATATGAAGTTGTACAAAAACGCTTTCTTTCGCCAAGACAGTGCGTTTCTCACTGTTACATGCATTTTGAATGGGGAACTCGACCGAAACAAAGTATAGGTTTTCATTATGTGAATAACTTGGAAATCTTAGCTCAAACAGCTGCAAAACCTGTTTTCCCAGCACGGAGACCTTGAGTTCTATAAGATAAAGCCATAAACATGTGTATCCGAGTCTTCTATCAGCTATTTATATGAAGTTGTACAAAAACGCTTTCTTTCGCCAAGACAGTATGTTTCTCACTGTTACATGCATACAGCTATTTATATGAAGTTGTACAAAAACGCTTTCTTTCGCCAAGACAGTGCGTTTCTCACTGTTACATGCATTTGAATGGGGAACTCGACCGAAACAAAGTATAAGTTTTCATTATGTGAATAACTTTGAAATCTTAGCTCAAACAGCTGCAAAACTTGTTTGCCCAGCACGGGAACCTTGAGTTCTATAAGATAAAGCCATAAACATGTGTATCCGAGTCTTCTATCAAAAGTTACAGCTATTTATATGAAGTTGCACAAAATAGCTTTCTTTCGCCAAGACAGTGCGTTTCTCACTGTTACATGCATTTTGAATGGGGAACTCGACCGAAACAAAGTATAGGTTTTCATTATGTGAATAACTTGGAAATCTTAGCTCAAACAGCTGCAAAACCTGTTTGCCCAGCACGGGAACCTTGAGTTCTATAAGATAAAGCCATAAACATGTGTATCCGAGTCTTCTATCAAAAGTTACAGCTATTTATATGAAGTTGTACAAAAACGCTTTCTTTCGCCAAGACAGTGCGTTTCTCACTGTTACATGCATTTGAATGGGGAACTCGACCGAAACAAAGTATAAGGTTTCATTATGTGAATAACTTGGAAATATTAGCTCAAACAGCTGCAAAACCTGTTTTCCCAGCACGGAGACCTTGAGTTCTATAATATAAGGCCATAAACATGTTTGTCTGAGTCTTCTATCAAAAGTTACAGCTATTTCTATGAAGTTGTACAAAAACGCTTTCTTTCGCCAAGACAGTGCGTTTCTCACTGTTACATGCATTTGAATGGGGAACTCGACCGAAACAAAGTATAGGTTTTCATTATGTGAATAACTTGGAAATCTTAGCTCAAACAGCTGCAAAACCTGTTTGCCCAGCACGGAGACTTTGAGTTCTATAAGATAAAGCCATAAACATGTGTATCCGAGTCTTCTATCAAAAGTTACAGCTATTTCTATGAAGTTGTACAAAAACGCTTTCTTTCGCCAAGACAGTGCGTTTCTCACTGTTACATGCATTTGAATGGGGAACTCGACCGAAAGAAAGTATAGGTTTTCATTATGTGAATAACTTGGAAATCTTAGCTCAAACAGCTGCAAAACCTATTTGCCCAGCACGGAGACCTTGAGTTCTATAATATAAGGCCATAAACATGTTTGTCTGAGTCTTCTATCAAAAGTTACAGCTATTTATATGAAGTTGTACAAAAACGCTTTCTTTCGCCAAGACAGTGCGTTTCTCACTGTTACATGCATTTGAATGGGGAACTCGACCGAAACAAAGTATAGGTTTTCATTATGTGAATAACTTGGAAATCTTAGCTCACACAGCTGCAAAACCTATTTGCCCAGCACGGAGACCTTGAGTTCTATAATATAAGGCCATAAACATGTTTGTCTGAGTCTTCTATCAAAAGTTACAGCTATTTATATGAAGTTGTACAAAAACGCTTTCTTTCGCCAAGACAGTGCGTTTCTCACTGTTACATGCATTTTGAATGGGGAACTCGACCGAAACAAAGTATAGGTTTTCATTATGTGAATAACTTGGAAATCTTAGCTCAAACAGCTGCAAAACCTGTTTTCCCAGCACGGAGACCTTGAGTTCTATAAGATAAAGCCATAAACATGTGTATCCGAGTCTTCTATCAGCTATT